>NC_092414.1:5822942-5935523 GCF_040894005.1 Engystomops pustulosus | reverse complement strand
AGGAGGGATAGAGACATCTGATATACAGAGAGAGAGGATAGATACATGCTATATAGCAGAGAGAGAGGGGATAGGATACATCTATATAGCAAGTTAATATACAGAGAAATACATCTTACAGAGAGAGAGAAGTACATCTATATACAGAGAGAGAGGATAGATACATCTATATACAAGAGAGAGAGGGATAGATACATCTATATACAGAGAGAGAGGATAGATACATCTATATACAGAGAGAGAGGATAGATACATCTATATACAGAGGAGAGAGGGATAGATACATCTATATACAGAGAGAGAGAGGATAGATACATCTATATACAGAGAGAGAGGGGATAGATACATCTATATACAGAGAGAGAGATAGATACATCTATATACAGAGAGAGAGGGGATAGATACATCTATATACAGAGAGAGAGGGGATAGATACATCTATATACAGAGAGAGAGAGGGATAGATACATCTATATACAAGAAGAGAGAGGGATAGATACATCTATATACAGAGAGAGAGAGGGATAGATACATCTATATACAGAGAGAGAGAGGGATAGATACATCTATATACAGAGAGAGAGGGATAGATACATCTATATACAGAGAGGAGAGAGAGGGATAGATACATCTATATACAGAGAGAGAGAGGGATAGATACATCTATATACAGAGAGAGAGAGAGGGATAGATACATCTATATACAGAAGAGAGAGGATAGATACATCTATATACAGAGAGAGAGAGGATAGATACATCTATATACAGAGAGAGAGAGGATAGATACATCTATATACAGAGAGAGAGAGGATAGATACATCTATATACAGAGAGAGAGAGGATAGATACATCTATATACAGAGAGAGAGAGGGGATAGATACATCTATATACAGAAGAGAGAGGGATAGATACATCTATATACAGAGAGAGAGAGGGATAGATACATCTATATACAGAGAGAGAGGATAGATACATCTATATACAGAGAGAGAGAGGATAGATACATCTATATACAGAGAGAGAGGATAGATACATCTATATACAGAGAGAGAGGAGGATAGATACATCTATATACAGAGAGAGAGAGGGATAGATACATCTATATACAGAGAGAGAGAGGATAGATACATCTATATACAGAGAGAGAGGGGATAGATACATCTATATACAGAGAGAGAGAGGATAGATACATCTATATACAGGAGAGAGAGAGGATAGATACATCTATATACAGAGAGAGAGAGGGATAGATACATCTATATACAGAGAGAGAGGGATAGATACATCTATATACAGAGAGAGAGAGGATAGATACATCTATATACAGAGAGAGAGGGATAGATACATCTATATACAGAGAGAGAGAGGATAGATACATCTATATACAGAGAGAGAGAGGATAGATACATCTATATACAGAGAGAGAGAGGATAGATACATCTATATACAGAGAGAGAGGGGATAGATACATCTATATACAGAGAGAGAGAGGATAGATACATCTATATACAGAGAGAGAGGGGATAGATACATCTATATACAGAGAGAGAGAGAGGATAGATACATCTATATACAGAGAGAGAGGATAGATACATCTATATACAGAGAGAGAGGGATAGATACATCTATATACAGAGAGAGAGGGGATAGATACATCTATATACAGAGAGAGAGAGGATAGATACATCTATATACAGAGAGAGAGAGGGATAGATACATCTATATACAGAGAGAGAGGGGATAGATACATCTATATACAGAGAGAGAGAGGATAGATACATCTATATACAGAGAGAGAGAGGATAGATACATCTATATACGAGAGAGGGGATAGATACATCTATATACAGAGAGAGAGAGGGATAGATACATCTATATACAGAGAGAGAGAGGGATAGATACATCTATATACAGAGAGAGAGAGGATAGATACATCTATATACAGAGAGAGAGGGGATAGATACATCTATATACAGAGAGAGAGAGGGATAGATACATCTATATACAGAGAGAGAGAGGGGATAGATACATCTATATACAGAGAGAGAGGGGATAGATACATCTATATACAGAGAGAGAGAGGGGATAGATACATCTATATACAGAGAGAGAGAGGATAGATACATCTATATACAGAGAGAGAGGGGATAGATACATCTATATACAGAGAGAGAGAGGGATAGATACATCTATATACAGAGAGAGAGAGGGATAGATACATCTATATACAGAGAGAGAGGGGATAGATACATCTATATACAGAGAGAGAGAGGATAGATACATCTATATACAGAGAGGAGAGAGGATAGATACATCTATATACAGAGAGAGAGGGGATAGATACATCTATATACAGAGAGAGAGAGGATAGATACATCTATATACAGAGAGAGAGAGGGATAGATACATCTATATACAGAGAGAGAGAGGGATAGATACATCTATATACAGAGAGAGAGGGATAGATACATCTATATACAGAGAGAGAGGGATAGATACATCTATATACAGAGAGAGAGAGGGATAGATACATCTATATACAGAGAGAGAGGGGATAGATACATCTATATACAGAGAGAGAGGGATAGATACATCTATATACAGAGAGAGAGAGAGGATAGATACATCTATATACAGAGAGAGAGAGGGATAGATACATCTATATACAGAGAGAGAGAGGGATAGATACATCTATATACAGAGAGAGAGGGATAGATACATCTATATACAGAGAGAGAGAGGATAGATACATCTATATACAGAGAGAGAGAGGATAGATACATCTATATACAGAGAGAGAGAGGATAGATACATCTATATACAGAGAGAGAGAGAGGGATAGATACATCTATATACAGAGAGAGAGAGGGATAGATACATCTATATACAGAGAGAGAGAGGATAGATACATCTATATACAGAGAGAGAGGGATAGATACATCTATATACAGAGAGAGAGGATAGATACATCTATATACAGAGAGAGAGAGGGATAGATACATCTATATACAGAGAGAGAGGATAGATACATCTATATACAGAGAGAGAGAGGATAGATACATCTATATACAGAGAGAGAGAGAGGATAGATACATCTATATACAGAGAGAGGGATAGATACATCTATATACAGAGAGAGAGAGGGATAGATACATCTATATACAGAGAGAGAGAGGATAGATACATCTATATACAGAGAGAGAGAGGATAGATACATCTATATACAGAGAGAGAGGGGATAGATACATCTATATACAGAGAGAGAGGGGATAGATACATCTATATACAGAGAGAGAGAGGGATAGATACATCTATATACAGAGAGAGAGGGGATAGATACATCTATATACAGAGAGAGAGAGGGATAGATACATCTATATACAGAGAGAGAGAGGATAGATACATCTATATACAGAGAGAGAGAGGGATAGATACATCTATATACAGAGAGAGAGAGGATAGATACATCTATATACAGGAGAGAGAGGGATAGATACATCTATATACAGAGAGGAGAGGGATAGATACATCTATATACAGAGAGAGAGGGGATAGATACATCTATATACAGAGAGAGAGAGGATAGATACATCTATATACAGAGAGAGAGGGATAGATACATCTATATACAGAGAGAGAGAGAGGATAGATACATCTATATACAGAGAGAGAGGGGATAGATACATCTATATACAGAGAGAGAGAGGGATAGATACATCTATATACAGAGAGAGAGAGGGGATAGATACATCTATATACAGAGAGAGAGAGGGGATAGATACATCTATATACAGAGAGAGAGAGGATAGATACATCTATATACAGAGAGAGAGAGGGATAGATACATCTATATACAGAGAGAGAGAGGGGATAGATACATCTATATACAGAGAGAGAGAGGATAGATACATCTATATACAGAGAGAGAGAGGATAGATACATCTATATACAGAGAGAGAGAGGATAGATACATCTATATACAGAGAGAGAGAGGGGATAGATACATCTATATACAGAGAGAGAGAGGGATAGATACATCTATATACAGAGAGAGAGAGGATAGATACATCTATATACAGAGAGAGAGAGGGATAGATACATCTATATACAGAGAGAGAGAGGGGATAGATACATCTATATACAGAGAGAGAGAGGATAGATACATCTATATACAAGAGAGAGGATAGATACATCTATATACAGAGAGAGAGAGGGATAGATACATCTATATACAGAGAGAGAGAGGGATAGATACATCTATATACAGAGAGAGAGGGATAGATACATCTATATACAGAGAGAGAGGGATAGATACATCTATATACAGAGAGAGAGAGGGATAGATACATCTATATACAGAGAGAGAGAGAGATAGATACATCTATATACAGAGAGAGAGGGATAGATACATCTATATACAGAGAGAGAGGGATAGATACATCTATATACAGAGAGAGAGGATAGATACATCTATATACAGAGAGAGAAGGGATAGATACATCTATATACAGAGAGAGAGGGGATAGATACATCTATATACAGAGAGAGGGATAGATACATCTATATACAGAGAGAGAGAGGGATAGATACATCTATATACAGAGAGAGAGAGGGATAGATACATCTATATACAGAGAGAGAGGGGATAGATACATCTATATACAGAGAGAGAGGGGATAGATACATCTATATACAGAGAGAGAGGGATAGATACATCTATATACAGAGAGAGAGGATAGATACATCTATATACAGAGAGAGAGAGGGATAGATACATCTATATACAGAGAGAGAGAGAGGATAGATACATCTATATACAGAGAGAGAGAGGGATAGATACATCTATATACAGAGAGAGAGGGATAGATACATCTATATACAGAGAGAGAGAGGGATAGATACATCTATATACAGAGAGAGAGAGGATAGATACATCTATATACAGAGAGAGAGAGAGGATAGATACATCTATATACAGAGAGAGAGAGGATAGATACATCTATATACAGAGAGAGAGGATAGATACATCTATATACAGAGAGAGAGAGGATAGATACATCTATATACAGAGAGAGAGGGATAGATACATCTATATACAGAGAGAGAGAGGATAGATACATCTATATACAGAGAGAGAGAGGATAGATACATCTATATACAGAGAGAGAGAGGATAGATACATCTATATACAGAGAGAGGAGGATAGATACATCTATATACAGAGAGAGAGAGGGATAGATACATCTATATACAGAGAGAGAGAGGATAGATACATCTATATACAGAGAGAGAGAGGATAGATACATCTATATACAGAGAGAGAGAGGATAGATACATCTATATACAGAGAGAGAGGGGATAGATACATCTATATACAGAGAGAGAGAGGATAGATACATCTATATACAGAGAGAGAGGATAGATACATCTATATACAGAGAGAGAGAGGATAGATACATCTATATACAGAGAGAGAGAGGGATAGATACATCTATATACAGAGAGAGAGAGGGATAGATACATCTATATACAGAGAGAGAGAGGGATAGATACATCTATATACAGAGAGAGAGAGGGATAGATACATCTATATACAGAGAGAGAGAGGATAGATACATCTATATACAGAGAGAGAGAGGATAGATACATCTATATACAGAGAGAGAGAGGATAGATACATCTATATACAGAGAGAGAGAGGATAGATACATCTATATACAGAGAGAGAGAGGATAGATACATCTATATACAGAGAGAGAGAGGATAGATACATCTATATACAGAGAGAGAGGGGATAGATACATCTATATACAGAGAGAGAGAGAGGATAGATACATCTATATACAGAGAGAGAGAGGGATAGATACATCTATATACAGAGAGAGAGAGAGGATAGATACATCTATATACAGAGAGAGAGAGGGGATAGATACATCTATATACAGAGAGAGAGAGGGGATAGATACATCTATATACAGAGAGAGAGAGGGGATAGATACATCTATATACAGAGAGAGAGGGATAGATAACATCTATATACAGAGAGAGAGAGGATAGATACATCTATATACAGAGAGAGAGAGGATAGATACATCTATATACAGAGAGAGAGAGGATAGATACATCTATATACAGAGAGAGAGAGGATAGATACATCTATATACAGAGAGAGAGAGGATAGATACATCTATATACAGAGAGAGAGAGGATAGATACATCTATATACAGAGAGAGAGAGGGGATAGATACATCTATATACAGAGAGAGAGAGGGGATAGATACATCTATATACAGAGAGAGAGAGGGATAGATACATCTATATACAGAGAGAGAGGATAGATACATCTATATACAGAGAGAGAGAGGGATAGATACATCTATATACGAGAGAGAGAGGATAGATACATCTATATACAGAGAGAGAGAGGGATAGATACATCTATATACAGAGAGAGAGAGGATAGATACATCTATATACAGAGAGGAGGATAGATACATCTATATACAGAGAGAGAGAGGATAGATACATCTATATACAGAGAGAGAGAGGATAGATACATCTATATACAGAGAGAGAGGGATAGATACATCTATATACAGAGAGAGAAGGGATAGATACATCTATATACAGAGAGAGAGAGGATAGATACATCTATATACAGAGAGAGAGGGGATAGATACATCTATATACAGAGAGAGAGAGGGATAGATACATCTATATACAGAGAGAGAGAGGATAGATACATCTATATACAGAGAGAGAGAGGGATAGATACATCTATATACAGAGAGAAGAGGATAGATACATCTATATACAGAGAGAGAGGATAGATACATCTATATACAGAGAGAGAGGATAGATACATCTATATACAGAGAGAGAGAGGATAGATACATCTATATACAGAGAGAGAGGGATAGATACATCTATATACAGAGAGAGAGAGAGGATAGATACATCTATATACAGAGAGAGAGAGGGGATAAGATACATCTATATACAGAGAGAGAGAGGGGATAGATACATCTATATACAGAGAGAGAGGATAGATACATCTATATACAGAGAGAGAGGGATAGATACATCTATATACAGAGAGAGGGGATAGATACATCTATATACAGAGAGAGAGGGATAGATACATCTATATACAGAGAGAGAGAGGATAGATACATCTATATACAGAGAGAGGGGATAGATACATCTATATACAGAGAGAGAGGATAGATACATCTATATACAGAGAGAGAGAGGATAGATACATCTATATACAGAGAGGGGATAGATACATCTATATACAGAGAGAGAGGGGATAGATACATCTATATACAGAGAGAGAGAGGGGATAGATACATCTATATACAGAGAGAGAGGGATAGATACATCTATATACAGAGAGAGAGGGATAGATACATCTATATACAGAGAGAGAGAGGGGATAGATACATCTATATACAGAGAGAGAGAGAGATAGATACATCTATATACAGAGAGAGAGAGGATAGATACATCTATATACAGAGAGAGAGGATAGATACATCTATATACAGAGAGAGAGAGAGGATAGATACATCTATATACAGAGAGAGGGATAGATACATCTATATACAGAGAGAGAGAGGATAGATACATCTATATACAGAGAGAGAGGGGATAGATACATCTATATACAGAGAGAGAGGGGTAGATACATCTATATACAGAGAGAGGGGATAGATACATCTATATACAGAGAGAGAGAGGATAGATACATCTATATACAGAGAGAGAGGGGATAGATACATCTATATACAGAGAGAGAGAGGATAGATACATCTATATACAGAGAGAGAGAGAGGATAGATACATCTATATACAGAGAGAGGGGATAGATACATCTATATACAGAGAGAGAGAGGATAGATACATCTATATACAGAGAGAGAGAGAGGATAGATACATCTATATACAGAGAGAGAGAGGATAGATACATCTATATACAGAGAGAGAGGGGATAGATACATCTATATACAGAGAGAGAGAGAGGATAGATACATCTATATACAGAGAGAGAGAGGATAGATACATCTATATACAGAGAGAGAGGGATAGATACATCTATATACAGAGAGAGGAGGATAGATACATCTATATACAGAGAGAGAGAGGGGATAGATACATCTATATACAGAGAGAGAGAGGATAGATACATCTATATACAGAGAGAGAGAGGATAGATACATCTATATACAGAGAGAGAGGGGATAGATACATCTATATACAGAGAGAGAGGATAGATACATCTATATACAGAGAGAGAGAGGATAGATACATCTATATACAGAGAGAGAGAGGGATAGATACATCTATATACAGAGAGAGGGGATAGATACATCTATATACAGAGAGAGGGGATAGATACATCTATATACAGAGAGAGGGGATAGATACATCTATATACAGAGAGAGAGAGGATAGATACATCTATATACAGAGAGAGAGGGATAGATACATCTATATACAGAGAGAGAGAGGGATAGATACATCTATATACAGAGAGAGAGAGAGGATAGATACATCTATATACAGAGAGAGAGGGATAGATACATCTATATACAGAGAGAGAGAGGATAGATACATCTATATACAGAGAGAGAGAGAGGATAGATACATCTATATACAGAGAGAGAGAGGATAGATACATCTATATACAGAGAGAGAGAGGATAGATACATCTATATACAGAGAGAGAGAGGATAGATACATCTATATACAGAGAGAGAGAGAGGATAGATACATCTATATACAGAGAGAGAGAGGATAGATACATCTATATACAGAGAGAGAGAGGATAGATACATCTATATACAGAGAGAGAGAGGATAGATACATCTATATACAGAGAGAGAGAGGATAGATACATCTATATACAGAGAGAGAGGATAGATACATCTATATACAGAGGAGAGAGGGATAGATACATCTATATACAGAGAGAGAGAGGATAGATACATCTATATACAGAGAGAGAGAGGATAGATACATCTATATACAGAGAGAGGGGATAGATACATCTATATACAGAGAGAGAGAGAGGATAGATACATCTATATACAGAGAGAGAGAGGGATAGATACATCTATATACAGAGAGAGAGGGGATAGATACATCTATATACAGAGAGAGAGAGGATAGATACATCTATATACAGAGAGAGAGGGGATAGATACATCTATATACAGAGAGAGAGAGGATAGATACATCTATATACAGAGAGAGAGGGATAGATACATCTATATACAGAGAGAGAGGGATAGATACATCTATATACAGAGAGAGAGGGATAGATACATCTATATACAGAGAGAGAGAGGATAGATACATCTATATACAGAGAGAGGGGATAGATACATCTATATACAGAGAGAGAGAGGATAGATACATCTATATACAGAGAGAGAGAGGGGATAGATACATCTATATACAGAGAGAGAGAGAGGATAGATACATCTATATACAGAGAGAGAGAGGGATAGATACATCTATATACAGAGAGAGAGAGGGATAGATACATCTATATACAGAGAGAGAGAGGATAGATACATCTATATACAGAGAGAGAGAGGATAGATACATCTATATACAGAGAGAGAGAGGATAGATACATCTATATACAGAGAGAGAGAGGATAGATACATCTATATACAGAGAGAGAGAGGATAGATACATCTATATACAGAGAGAGAGAGGGATAGATACATCTATATACAGAGAGAGAGAGGGATAGATACATCTATATACAGAGAGAGAGAGGATAGATACATCTATATACAGAGAGAGAGAGGATAGATACATCTATATACAGAGAGAGAGAGGATAGATACATCTATATACAGAGAGGGGATAGATACATCTATATACAGAGAGGGGATAGATACATCTATATACAGAGAGAGAGGGGATAGATACATCTATATACAGAGAGAGAGGATAGATACATCTATATACAGAGAGAGGGGATAGATACATCTATATACAGAGAGAGAGAGGATAGATACATCTATATACAGAGAGAGAGGGGATAGATACATCTATATACAGAGAGAGAGGGGATAGATACATCTATATACAGAGAGAGAGAGGATAGATACATCTATATACAGAGAGAGAGGGGATAGATACATCTATATACAGAGAGAGAGGGGATAGATACATCTATATACAGAGAGAGAGAGGATAGATACATCTATATACAGAGAGAGAGAGGATAGATACATCTATATACAGAGAGAGAGAGAGGATAGATACATCTATATACAGAGAGAGGATAGATACATCTATATACAGAGAGAGAGGGGATAGATACATCTATATACAGAGAGAGGGGATAGATACATCTATATACAGAGAGAGAGAGGATAGATACATCTATATACAGAGAGAGAGAGGGGATAGATACATCTATATACAGAGAGAGGATAGATACATCTATATACAGAGAGAGAGAGAGGATAGATACATCTATATACAGAGAGAGAGAGGGATAGATACATCTATATACAGAGAGAGAGAGAGGATAGATACATCTATATACAGAGAGAGGATAGATACATCTATATACAGAGAGAGAGGGGATAGATACATCTATATACAGAGAGAGGATAGATACATCTATATACAGAGAGGGGATAGATACATCTATATACAGAGAGGGGATAGATACATCTATATACAGAGAGGGGATAGATACATCTATATACAGAGAGAGAGAGAGGATAGATACATCTATATACAGAGAGAGAGGATAGATACATCTATATACAGAGAGAGAGAGAGGATAGATACATCTATATACAGAGAGAGAGAGGGGATAGATACATCTATATACAGAGAGAGAGAGGGGATAGATACATCTATATACAGAGAGTGAGGATAGATACATCTATATACAGAGAGAGAGAGGATAGATACATCTATATACAGAGAGAGAGGGGATAGATACATCTATATACAGAGAGAGAGGATAGATACATCTATATACAGAGAGAGAGGGGATAGATACATCTATATACAGAGAGGGAGAGGGGATAGATACATCTATATACAGAGAGAGAGGGGATAGATACATCTATATACAGAGAGAGAGAGAGGATAGATACATCTATATACAGAGAGAGAGAGGATAGATACATCTATATACAGAGAGAGAGAGAGGATAGATACATCTATATACAGAGAGAGAGGGGATAGATACATCTATATACAGAGAGAGAGGATAGATACATCTATATACAGAGAGAGGGGATAGATACATCTATATACAGAGAGAGAGAGGATAGATACATCTATATACAGAGAGAGAGGGGATAGATACATCTATATACAGAGAGAGGATAGATACATCTATATACAGAGAGAGAGAGGATAGATACATCTATATACAGAGAGAGAGAGGATAGATACATCTATATACAGAGAGAGAGAGGATAGATACATCTATATACAGAGAGAGAGAGTGGATAGATACATCTATATACAGAGAGAGAGGATAGATACATCTATATACAGAGAGAGAGGATAGATACATCTATATACAGAGAGAGAGAGGATAGATCCATCTATATACAGAGAGAGAGAGGGGATAGATACATCTATATACAGAGAGAGAGAGAGGATAGATACATCTATATACAGAGAGAGAGGATAGATACATCTATATACAGAGAGAGAGAGGATAGATACATCTATATACAGAGAGAGAGGATAGATACATCTATATACAGAGAGAGAGGATAGATACATCTATATACAGAGAGAGAGAGGATAGATACATCTATATACAGAGAGAGAGGATAGATACATCTATATACAGAGAGAGAGGATAGATACATCTATATACAGAGAGAGGATAGATACATCTATATACAGAGAGAGAGAGGATAGATACATCTATATACAGAGAGAGAGAGAGGATAGATACATCTATATACAGAGAGAGAGAGGATAGATACATCTATATACAGAGAGAGAGAGAGGATAGATACATCTATATACAGAGAGAGGGGATAGATACATCTATATACAGAGAGAGGGGATAGATACATCTATATACAGAGAGAGAGAGGATAGATACATCTATATACAGAGAGAGAGAGGATAGATACATCTATATACAGAGAGAGAGAGGGGATAGATACATCTATATACAGAGAGAGAGAGGGGATAGATACATCTATATACAGAGAGAGAGAGGGGATAGATACATCTATATACAGAGAGAGAGAGAGGATAGATACATCTATATACAGAGAGAGAGGATAGATACATCTATATACAGAGAGAGGGGATATATACATCTATATACAGAGAGAGGGGATAGATACATCTATATACAGAGAGAGAGAGGATAGATACATCTATATACAGAGAGAGAGGGGATAGATACATCTATATACAGAGAGAGAGAGGGGATAGATACATCTATATACAGAGAGAGAGGGGATAGATACATCTATATACAGAGAGAGAGGATAGATACATCTATATACAGAGAGAGAGGGGATAGATACATCTATATACAGAGAGAGAGAGAGGATAGATACATCTATATACAGAGAGAGAGGATAGATACATCTATATACAGAGAGAGGGGATAGATACATCTATATACAGAGAGAGAGAGGGGATAGATACATCTATATACAGAGAGAGAGGATAGATACATCTATATACAGAGAGAGAGAGGGATAGATACATCTATATACAGAGAGAGAGAGGATAGATACATCTATATACAGAGAGAGAGGGGATAGATACATCTATATACAGAGAGAGAGAGAGGATAGATACATCTATATACAGAGAGAGAGAGAGGATAGATACATCTATATACAGAGAGAGGGGATAGATACATCTATATACAGAGAGAGAGAGGATAGATACATCTATATACAGAGAGAGAGGGGATAGATACATCTATATACAGAGAGAGAGGGGATAGATACATCTATATACAGAGAGAGGGGATAGATACATCTATATACAGAGAGAGAGAGGATAGATACATCTATATACAGAGAGAGAGAGAGGATAGATACATCTATATACAGAGAGAGGATAGATACATCTATATACAGAGAGAGAGGGGATAGATACATCTATATACAGAGAGAGAGAGGGGATAGATACATCTATATACAGAGAGAGAGGGGATAGATACATCTATATACAGAGAGAGGGGATAGATACATCTATATACAGAGAGAGAGAGGATAGATACATCTATATACAGAGAGAGAGAGGGGATAGATACATCTATATACAGAGAGAGGATAGATACATCTATATACAGAGAGAGAGAGAGGATAGATACATCTATATACAGAGAGAGAGAGAGGATAGATACATCTATATACAGAGAGAGAGAGAGGATAGATACATCTATATACAGAGAGAGAGAGGATAGATACATCTATATACAGAGAGAGAGGGGATAGATACATCTATATACAGAGAGAGAGAGGGATAGATACATCTATATACAGAGAGAGAGGGGATAGATACATCTATATACAGAGAGAGAGAGGGGATAGATACATCTATATACAGAGAGAGAGAGGATAGATACATCTATATACAGAGAGAGAGGGGATAGATACATCTATATACAGAGAGAGAGAGGGGATAGATACATCTATATACAGAGAGAGAGGGGATAGATACATCTATATACAGAGAGAGAGGATAGATACATCTATATACAGAGAGGGGATAGATACATCTATATACAGAGAGGGGATAGATACATCTATATACAGAGAGAGAGAGGATAGATACATCTATATACAGAGAGAGAGGATAGATACATCTATATACAGAGAGAGAGAGAGGATAGATACATCTATATACAGAGAGAGAGAGGATAGATACATCTATATACAGAGAGAGAGAGGATAGATACATCTATATACAGAGAGAGAGAGGATAGATACATCTATATACAGAGAGAGAGAGTGGATAGATACATCTATATACAGAGAGAGAGAGTGGATAGATACATCTATATACAGAGAGAGAGGATAGATACATCTATATACAGAGAGAGAGAGAGGATAGATACATCTATATACAGAGAGAGAGGATAGATACATCTATATACAGAGAGAGAGAGGATAGATACATCTATATACAGAGAGAGAGAGAGGGGATAGATACATCTATATACAGAGAGAGAGAGGGGATAGATACATCTATATACAGAGAGAGAGAGGATAGATACATCTATATACAGAGAGAGAGAGAGGATAGATACATCTATATACAGAGAGAGAGAGAGGATAGATACATCTATATACAGAGAGAGAGAGGATAGATACATCTATATACAGAGAGAGAGGATAGATACATCTATATACAGAGAGAGAGAGGATAGATACATCTATATACAGAGAGAGAGAGGATAGATACATCTATATACAGAGAGAGAGAGGATAGATACATCTATATACAGAGAGAGAGAGGATAGATACATCTATATACAGAGAGAGAGAGGATAGATACATCTATATACAGAGAGAGAGAGGATAGATACATCTATATACAGAGAGAGAGAGGATAGATACATCTATATACAGAGAGAGAGGATAGATACATCTATATACAGAGAGAGAGAGAGGATAGATACATCTATATACAGAGAGAGAGAGAGGATAGATACATCTATATACAGAGAGAGAGAGGATAGATACATCTATATACAGAGAGAGAGAGGATAGATACATCTATATACAGAGAGAGAGGGGATAGATACATCTATATACAGAGAGAGAGAGGATAGATACATCTATATACAGAGAGAGAGAGGATAGATACATCTATATACAGAGAGAGAGAGGATAGATACATCTATATACAGAGAGAGAGAGGATAGATACATCTATATACAGAGAGAGAGAGGATAGATACATCTATATACAGAGAGAGAGAGGATAGATACATCTATATACAGAGAGAGAGAGGATAGATACATCTATATACAGAGAGAGAGAGGATAGATACATCTATATACAGAGAGAGAGAGGATAGATACATCTATATACAGAGAGAGAGAGGATAGATACATCTATATACAGAGAGAGAGAGGATAGATACATCTATATACAGAGAGAGAGAGGATAGATACATCTATATACAGAGAGAGAGAGGATAGATACATCTATATACAGAGAGAGAGAGGATAGATACATCTATATACAGAGAGAGAGAGGGGATAGATACATCTATATACAGAGAGAGAGAGGGGATAGATACATCTATATACAGAGAGAGAGGATAGATACATCTATATACAGAGAGAGAGGATAGATACATCTATATACAGAGAGAGAGAGGATAGATACATCTATATACAGAGAGAGAGAGAGGATAGATACATCTATATACAGAGAGAGAGGATAGATACATCTATATACAGAGAGAGAGAGGATAGATACATCTATATACAGAGAGAGAGAGGATAGATACATCTATATACAGAGAGAGAGAGGATAGATACATCTATATACAGAGAGAGAGAGGATAGATACATCTATATACAGAGAGAGAGAGGGGATAGATACATCTATATACAGAGAGAGAGAGGGGATAGATACATCTATATACAGAGAGAGAGAGGGGATAGATACATCTATATACAGAGAGAGAGGATAGATACATCTATATACAGAGAGAGAGGATAGATACATCTATATACAGAGAGAGAGAGGATAGATACATCTATATACAGAGAGAGAGAGGATAGATACATCTATATACAGAGAGAGAGAGGATAGATACATCTATATACAGAGAGAGAGAGGATAGATACATCTATATACAGAGAGAGAGAGGATAGATACATCTATATACAGAGAGAGAGAGGGGATAGATACATCTATATACAGAGAGAGAGGGGATAGATACATCTATATACAGAGAGAGAGAGGGGATAGATACATCTATATACAGAGAGAGAGGGGATAGATACATCTATATACAGAGAGAGAGGGGATAGATACATCTATATACAGAGAGAGAGGGGATAGATACATCTATATACAGAGAGAGAGGGGATAGATACATCTATATACAGAGAGAGAGATAGATACATCTATATACAGAGAGAGAGGATAGATACATCTATATACAGAGAGAGGATAGATACATCTATATACAGAGAGAGAGAGGATAGATACATCTATATACAGAGAGAGAGAGAGGATAGATACATCTATATACAGAGAGAGAGGATAGATACATCTATATACAGAGAGAGAGGATAGATACATCTATATACAGAGAGAGAGAGAGGATAGATACATCTATATACAGAGAGAGAGGGGATAGATACATCTATATACAGAGAGAGAGGATAGATACATCTATATACAGAGAGAGAGGATAGATACATCTATATACAGAGAGAGAGAGAGGATAGATACATCTATATACAGAGAGAGAGGATAGATACATCTATATACAGAGAGAGAGAGAGAGGATAGATACATCTATATACAGAGAGAGAGGGGATAGATACATCTATATACAGAGAGAGAGGATAGATACATCTATATACAGAGAGAGAGGATAGATACATCTATATACAGAGAGAGAGAGGATAGATACATCTATATACAGAGAGAGAGAGGATAGATACATCTATATACAGAGAGAGAGAGAGGATAGATACATCTATATACAGAGAGAGAGGGGATAGATACATCTATATACAGAGAGAGAGGATAGATACATCTATATACAGAGAGAGAGAGGATAGATACATCTATATACAGAGAGAGAGGGGATAGATACATCTATATACAGAGAGAGAGGGGATAGATACATCTATATACAGAGAGAGAGAGGGGATAGATACATCTATATACAGAGAGAGAGAGAGGATAGATACATCTATATACAGAGAGAGAGGATAGATACATCTATATACAGAGAGAGAGAGGATAGATACATCTATATACAGAGAGAGAGAGGGGATAGATACATCTATATACAGAGAGAGGGGATAGATACATCTATATACAGAGAGAGAGAGAGGATAGATACATCTATATACAGAGGCACTGGAAGCGTTTAACCCCTTTTTCTTCAGAGAAAAACAAAGACAAACTCAGCAGTTTCTGGGTTTATTTTTACGGATTTTTGACATTCGGTATAAATAACTTAGTTCTAGGGGTCGGAACACGGATGGAAATGCAAAGTCCGTACAGAACTGTTGTACAACAAGAGGGAAAAGAGCAGATTTTGAAGGGTTTATAAAACATATTTTACATTTCTGGGGACAGTCTCTCATCTAATACTTTGGGGTGACAGCCGGGGGGGGGGGGGGGGGGTTGTAGCTGGGGGATCTGGCAGATACTCTTGGTCACTGTCTTGGGGTTGGGCCTTCTGGTTCTGCAGGACGCTCCAGTAGAGTGTAAGGGGTTAATCCAGCTGTAAGCTCCTGGGTCAGAGGCGCTGATATCCCTGGGAACTAGAAGGAATAAGGACGTCCTCTGCCCCCATCAAACTCCAAGGGGTCTACTGCCAACCACCGATAGATACAGGTCAGCCGAGGGCCCCGATTCTGGTGCGAAGAGCTGACAATCCATTGTGTATAGGGGCGGGGGAGGGGTCTCCTGACTACATCCTAACGAGGGAAGGGTCCGGTATGGGGTCATGTTGTCGGCTTCTTCTGTCCGTAGCGTCATACGTGGATCACCAGGATCACGGGGGTCTCTGTCCCCGGGTCCTCACCATACAAGGGAACGTCTCCTTAAATACTAATATCACAGTCATGGTCGGGGGTCCTCCGCTCAGACCCGGTCATAAACCCCTTCTACCGTTCTGAGGTATTTCTGGCGCGGTCTCGCTCTAAGTACCTTTACTATCAGCTTGAGGTCACACTTAAAGGGGAAGTCCAGTTGCGATTCAGGGGATGCCGTCTTTCCTCTGGCAGCACTGTGATGGCGGCACCCCCCAGTCGTAGATGTAGGACAGCCGGAGCTTGACCTCCTCCTTGCACAGCCTCCCGTCCTTGGCCAGGGTCTGGTGCTTCTCCAGCATGTCCTCGATGCTCTGCTTGTGGGTGACTATGTACTTGTTGTTGCAGCCCCTGGACTTGTATTCCGTATCAAATCGTGGGTCGTGGACGCGCCTGACCTCCAGCGGTGCCAGCCACGTCCCCAGAGACACGTCCTCGCTCTGCCACTGCGCCAGGTAGTCTTTGGTGAGGCTGAGGTAACGCACCAGGTCCCAGGACAGGACGTAGCCTCCGCCCAGCGCGTAGGGCAGGTAGTAGTCGCACAGCACCCAGGAGCTCTCCTTCCACTTCCCGGCTGATTTCACCCGTCCTCGGCCCGAGAAGAAGCCCCAGTAATAGCGCCGGGGCTCCTGCGCCTTCAGCTCCTCCAATAAGACGTCTAATCGGGCGAACGTATCGTCGTCGGCCTTCAGCACGAACTTGTAGTCGAGGTTCTGGTCCAGCCAGGCGTACATGAGCAGCAGCTTGCTCGTCAGGTTCTCATAGGAGTCTCTGAGATCGGGAAGAAGCAGAAGATCTCCGTGTCTCCGCTGCTCCATCTCCAAGGACGCCGCTTCTTCCTCCCCCAATCCCGCCGTCCCGATAACAAAGCGGCACCACAGCGCCCCCCCATGGGCCGAGGCCCGGGACAGCCAGGTGCTGCGGATGATGCTGCGCCGCTCCGTGTACTTGGGGCCGCTGGCGATAAGGACGGCCAGGAACGTGGAGAACATCTTCTCCTGCGTCTGAGGCCCCGGGACGTGGTGGCGGTAAGGAGGTCCGTGGCGCGGGAGCCCCTGGGGCGGAGGATTCAGGTTCTCTGAGGTACATTTGGCCAAGTAAAGCAGGACTACGGCAAAGAACGACAGAACGCTGAACCCCAGCGCCGTCTTATGGCGACACAACAGCCGCACGAGGCTCATGGCTGAATCCGATCACCGCGGCGCCATCTTCACGTCTTCATCTGGGTACAACCTACCCCCGGACTCTACGTGTGACGAGGACTGTGCTCACAGGTTAAGCTTCCGGACACTTCTGACATCTCTTACACGTCACGCTGGACGCGGCGCCCCTTCTTCAGGCTGGAAAACATAGACACTCAGATCAGTGCATGGTCCCGAAATGAGGCCTTAAAGGGGCGTCTCATGGGTAACATCAACAAGACAAATACATGATCGATGCGGGTCCCAGCTCGGGTCTGCGGAGCGTCCTCACCCGCACGTGCAGCCACTCACAGAGATACTGCGGGGGTCACATAGACCTGGACATGGGAAGGGGGTCCGCACACCCGAGGCGGGAGCCTTATCTGTCATGTCTGCTTTATGGAGGGGTCAGAAATATTAACCACAAGAAAATCCCTTTAAGGCCCCGACAATGAGAGTAATTACAATTATAGACAATATTTAAAGTAAGTCATTATTTATAAACCTCTATTATATATAACGCCCAGTGTTCTGTGTCTCTCACTATAAATATGTTAGGTGCTCGTTCACACAGCAAACAAGAACGTTTTCAAGGGCTAACAGTAAATCTATCAATGGCAACCAATCAGAGCTCAGCTTACAATTCACCATAGGATACAATGAAAGCGGAGCTCTGATTGGTTACCGCGGGCGCCAAACAGGCTCCCTATTGGACAGTCCCGATAAGTGACGACATTCACCTACTGAGGGCAGATTCGTATTAGGATGATAGAGGGAAGGAGCTGTCGCTCACCAGTGCAGTGCAGGAGCCGCAGCGGTGCCGCAGCCTCCGCTCCGTCTTTGGGCGCCCTTTCGAAATAGAGACTTACGTGTGCCAGAGCCGCCCACGTCACAGGACGCATGCGCAGATAACCTCTTCCTTACACGGAAAATACGCATGCGCTAAGGCATTTGCGACGGCCATGTTTAAGAAGCCCGAATTGCTCTGGGCGGTAACCGTAGACTTCCACAAAATGGCCCCCGTAATTTTTTGGTAATAAAAATGACATCGTTCTCTCTTTCTATTGGTTTAAAGCTTCAATCATTGCTCTGTAGTCACAGCCAGAGCTGCACTCAATATTCTCTTTCCTTCTCTCCAGTCACAGCTAGATCTGCACAGACTATAAGTCACCTCCAATCACAGCTAGATCTGCACATTTACTTTCCCAATCCCAAGGAGTTTACAGAAAGTGCATTGACCGCTCAGGTCCCCGGAGTTCACCTTCTTCTTCCTGGTGCATGTAATTGCATTGTCCGTGTATAATGTGCTGTGCGGGGAGTCACTAAGATCCTGCCCCGATATCCTGCATGTGTCGCTTCCCCGCTCAGGTCCCTGGTGTTCACCTTCTTCTTCCTGGTGCATGTAAGTGCATTGTCCGTGTATAATGCGCTGTGCAGGGAGTCACTAAGATTAGGCCCTGATATCCTGCATGTGTCACTTCCCCGCTCAGGTCCCCGGAGTTCACCTTCTTCTTCCTGGTGCATGTAAGTGCATTGTCCGTGTATAATGCGCTGTGCGGGGAGTCACTAAGATCCTGCACCCGATATCCTGCATGTGTCACTTCCCCGCTCAGGTCCCTGGAGTTCACCTTCTTCTTCCTGGTGCATGTAAGTGCATTGTCCGTGTATCATGCGCTGTGCGGGGAGTCACTAAGATCCTGCACCCGATATCCTGCATGTGTCGCTTCCCCGCTCAGGTCCCTGGTGTTCACCTTCTTCTTCCTGGTGCATGTAAGTGCATTGTCCGTGTATAATGCGCTGTGCAGGGAGTCACTAAGATTAGGCCCTGATATCCTGCATGTGTCACTTCCCCGCTCAGGTCCCCGGAGTTCACCTTCTTCTTCCTGGTGCATGTAAGTGCATTGTCTGTGTATAATGCGCTGTGCGGGGAGTCACTAAGATCCTGCTCCCGATATCCTTCATGTGTCGCTTCCCCGCTCAGGTCCCCGGAGTTCACCTTCTTCTTCCTGGTGCATGTAAGTGCATTGTCCGTGTATAATGCGCTGTGCAGGGAGTCACTAAGATCCTGCGCCCGATATCCTGCATGTGTCGCTTCCCCGCTCAGGTCCCCGGAGTTCACCTTCTTCTTCCTGGTGCATGTAAGTGCATTGTCCGTGTATAATGCACTGTGCGGGGAGTCACTAAGATCGTGCACCCGATATCCTGCATGTGTCGCTTCCCCGCTCAGGTCCCCGGAGTTCACCTTCTTCTTCCTGGTGCATGTAAGTGCATTGTCCGTGTATAATGTGCTGTGCAGGGAGTCACTAAGATCCTGCGCCCGATATCCTGCATGTGTCGCTTCCCCGCTCAGGTCCCCGGAGTTCACCTTCTTCTTCCTGGTGCATGTAAGTGCATTGTCCGTGTATAATGCGCTGTGCGGGGAGTCACTAAGATCCTGCGCCCGATATCCTGCATGTGTCACTTCCCCGCTCAGGTCCCCGGAGTTCACCTTCTTCTTCCTGGTGCATGTAAGTGCATTGTCCGTGTATAATGCGCTGTGCGGGGAGTCACTAAGATCCTGCGCCCGATATCCTGCATGTGTCGCTTCCCCGCTCAGGTCCCTGGAGTTCATCTTCTTCTTCCTGGTGCATGTAAGTGCAGTGTCTGTGTATAATGTGCTGTGCAGGGAGTCACTAAGATCGTGCGCCCGATATCCTGCATGTGTCACTTCCCCGCTCAGGTCCCTGGAGTTCACCTTCTTCTTCCTGGTGCATGTAAGTGCATTGTCCGTGTATAATGCGCTGTGCGGGGAGTCACTAAGATCGTGTGTCCGATATCCTGCATGTGTCACTTCCCCGCTCAGGTCCCTGGAGTTCACCTTCTTCTTCCTGGTGCATGTAAGTGCATTGTCCGTGTATAATGCGCTGTGCGGGGAGTCACTAAGATCGTGCCCCCGATATCCTACATGTGTCACTTCCCCGCTCAGGTCCCTGGAGTTCACCTTCTTCTTCCTGGTGCATGTAAGTGCATTGTCCGTGTATAATGCGCTGTGCAGGGAGTCACTAAGATCCTGCGCCCGATATCCTGCATGTGCCGCTTCCCCGCTCAGGTCCCCGGAGTTCCCCTTCTTCTTCCTGGTGCATGTAAGTGCATTGTCCGTGTATAATGCGCTGTGCGGGGAGTCACTAAGACCGTGCGCCCGATATCCTGCATGTGTCACTTCCCCGCTCAGGTCCCCGGAGTTCACCTTCTTCTTCCTGGTGCATGTAAGTGCATTGTCCGTGTATAATGCGCTGTGCAGGGAGTAACTAAGATCCTGCACCCGATATCCTGCATGTGTCGCTTCCCCGCTCAGGTCCCCGGAGTTCACCTTCTTCTTCCTGGTGCATGTAAGTGCATTGTCCGTGTATAATGCGCTGTGCGGGGAGTCACTAAGATCCTGCACCCGATATCCTGCATGTGTCGCCTCCCCGCTCAGGTCCCTGGAGTTCACCTTCTTCTTCCTGGTGCATGTAAGTGCATTGTCCGTGTATAATGCGCTGTGCGGGGAGTCACTAAGATCCTGCGCCCGATATCCTGCATGTGTTGCTTCCCCGCTCAGGTCCCCGGAGTTCACCTTCTTCTTCCTGGTGCATGTAAGTGCATTGTCCGTGTATAATGCGCTGTGCGGGGAGTCACTAAGATCCTGCCCCCGATATCCTGCATGTGTTACTTCCCCGCTCAGGTCCCCGGAGTTCACCTTCTTCTTCCTGGTGCATGTAAGTGCATTGTCCGTGTATAATGTGCTGTGCGGGGAGTCACTAAGATCCTGCGCCAAATATCCTGCATGTGTCGCTTCCCCACTCAGGTCCCTGGAGTTCACCTTCTTCTTCCTGGTGCATGTAAGTGCATTGTCTTGCGACACAATTTGAATATTAAATCCCGCCCTCAGTCCAAATCATTCGGATCCTTCGATGGCGCGGCCCCCAATTTGTGTCGCATGGAAGCAGTGCAGCTGCGCCAAAATCCGTTCCCGTGCAACACAATCCCAGGGCAGACACCTGATAAATACCTGTCCAACAAAAAGTGTAGCATGCGACCCTTCGTAAATGAGCCCCTATATGTCACCTCTAGTCACAGCCAGATCTGCACCGTACAGTTTTCCCCTTCCTGTTCTCAGGACTCTCCTTCTTCTCTTTTGGAGCTTGTACCTGCTCTCATGATGAATGAGTCTGTGTCCTGCTTGTCTTGGGCCTATCGACCGGGAGGAATCAGAGGAGAAGCGGGAAATTCAAAATTGTCAAAGGTTCCGCATTCAGCCAATAGGTGCTTAGGGGTGGGGAGATAAGGACACGCCCCTTTCACCACCACACATAAGTTCTCTATCAGGTCCTCTCACGGTATATATAAAGTTTGTATCCTGCACGAAGGAGAAGATGTCTGGATCCGGTAAAGGAGCGCAGGGTCGCGGGAAAGGCAGCACAGGAAGGTTCTCTGGGATAACATCCAGGGTAGCCCTAAGCCCGCTTCATCTGCCGCTTGACTCGCAGAGGAGGGGTGAAGAGCGCGTCTCCGGCCTTCTCCTAAGTGACCCGCGGAGTCCTCAAGGTTTTTATTTGAGAACATTATCCGGGACGCTGTAACCTACACCGAGCACGCCAAGAGGAAGACCGTCACTGCCATGGATGTGGTGCGCGCTCAGGTGCTGGGGCCGCACTCTCTACAGGTTCATAGGATAAGACTCCAACCTGCTCCATCTTACATCCCAAAGGATCTTCTCGGAGCCGCCAACATTCTCCTAGAGACGAGCTCATCTTAGTATCACCGTGTGGAGAGTATAGAAGATCCCAAGCTGCAGCTGCTGGGGCTCCGGTCAATCCTGATTATTGTGTGGATTATACAAGATCCCGGCTGTGGAAGATGAGTCCCCACAAGGACAAGCTGCACATCTCACCTACTGCAAAAGGGGATCCAGGGAGAAATGGATGTGACAAATACCACAGGCGCTAAGGAGTTAACCCTCGGGTGCAGGGCGTACTTAATGCAGGGCAGGGCAGGGCAAGATTTGAATTTTCCGCTTTTTCCACAAAGTGGAGCCATGGGTTCCTCTATACTGCCGCCCATGACTTCTCATACACATGGCCTAGTCAGTTCGGGGCGCAATAAGACTGGAACACCCAAGACATGAAGTCTCCTGCACACCTCACATTACATGGTCTTCTGCTGAGGTTTATGTCTGGGGATGTCTTCCAGTACACCGGGACATTGTGTAGACTGCACTGCTACTAGAGGCGTCTTATACATACAAATCACTCGGGGGGGACATGACATATTAAAGCCATGACCCGAGGATTGCACTAGGGATGAGCAGGAGTCTTATTCTCAGATTCTCTCAGATACAGAGGATGACCTCTGTTGTGGAGCGAGTGGTAGGTATTAGACGAGCCTTTGGTGTGATGGCAGGATTACTTGGCGCTCATGTACCTGGTGACGACCTTGGTGCCCTTGGACGCGGCATGCTTGGCCAGCTCTTTGGGCAGCACACAGCAATCTGGATATCCAGGCGCATTCTCAGTTTGGGTTGATGTTACCAGTGGAGACCACAGGGGTCAGTATTGGGCCACTTCTTTTTAATATTTTTATTAATGACCTTTTAGTGGGTTTACACAGTCAAGTTTCAATATTTGCAGATAATACTAAGCTCTGTAAAGTAATACTGAGGTCGATAGTTTAGCATTACAGAGACTTGTGGAAGCTTGAGGAGTGGTCAGGGAAATGGTTGATGAGGTTTAATGTAGATAAATGTAAAGTTATGCACTTGGGCCATGGAAATGATGTACAAGGATCAACAGGAGTCATATTCTCAGATTCTCTCAGATACAGAGGATGACCTCTGTTGTGGAGCGGGTGGTAGGTCTTAGACGAGCCTTTGGCGTGATGGCAGGATTACTTGGGGCTCATGTACCTGGTGACGACCTTGGTGCCCTTGGACACTTCGTGCTTGGCCAGCTCTTTGGGCGGCACACGGCAATCTGGATATCCCGGGAGGAGATGGTGGAGCACTTGTGGTAGTGAGTCAGGCGGGAGACTTCCCCCTCGATGTGCTCGAAGATGTTACTGACCAAAGAGTTCATGATGCCCATGGCCTTGGAGGAGATGTCGGTGTCGGGGTGCACCTGCTTGAGCACTTTGTACACGTAGATAACATAATTCTCCTTCCTGCTCTTCTTTCGCTTTTTGCCGTCCTTCTTGCCGCTGGGGTGACTTGGTGGGATCAGGCTTCATGGAGGAAGTATTATTATCTGAGGTACAGAGAACAATATCCTGCACCTCCCAGCCCATATATTTATAGCCAAGCTGTGTGAATGAGCAATGCCGCCTGATCGCCCTGCTACTGACGGAACAAGTCATGTGATCTGTGTGTTACCTGCTGAACCACAACCAACCCAGCTCAATTGTGGCTCAGAGAGCCACGCCTTTATTAGTGGGATTTCAATCTAATGGTAGGAGGTGCGGAGCAGGGAGGACAGGGAGCAAGGAGACAATGGGGGTCATTTACTAAGGGCCCGATTCGCGTTTTCCCGACGTGTTACCCGAATATTTCCGATTTGCGCCGATTGTACCTGAATTGCCCCGGGATTGTGGCGCACGCGATCGGATTGTGGCGCATCGGCGCCGGCATGCGCGCGACGGAAATCGGGGGGCGTGGCCAAACGAAAACCCAACGTATTCGGAAAAACCGCCGCATTTAAAAACCGAAAAAGTGTCGCTTGGGGAGCGCTTACCTTCACCTGGTCCGAGGTGGTGCATTCCGGCGCGATGAGATGACTTTCAGCGCAGCAGCGCCACCTGGTTGACGGCGGAGGAACTACCTTCTTAAATCCCGGCCGGACCCGAATCCAGAGCAGAGAACGCGCCTGGATCGCGAATGGGCCGGGTAAGTAAATTTGCCCCAATGTCTGTGCTAAGGCCAAGACCTGCTCATCCCAGGTAGACCTCCAGGTCCCTGATGGTTGTGTGCACAGGTTACTCCGTAAAGACAAAGAGAGAAAGGGCACTAGCACTCCTGGCAGGCAAAGCTGGAACAACAAGAAGACCTGCAGCCTCCCCGCAACCAGCAGCTGGATGTGCACTATGAGGAGGAGTCAACATCGACCAGGAAGACTTCCTTCCCCACAAGTTCCAGACTGGACCTGAGGGTCGCTGTGGATCATCATTGTACATCTGGACTTTTCTAAGGCATTTGACACCGTGCCACATAAAAGGTTGGTATATAAAATGAGACTGCTGGGAATGGATAGAAAACAGAGGGTGGTCATTAATGGCACATTCACGGAGTGGGTTGATGTTACCAGTGGAGGCCACGTGGGTCAGTATTGGGGCCACTTCTCTTTAATCTTTTTATTAATGACCTTGTAGTGGGTTTACACAGTCAAGTTTCAATATTTGCAGATAATAATAAGCTGTGTAAAGTAATAAATACTCAGGTCAATACAATTATATATAAAAAAAATATATATACTCAGGTCGATATTTTAGCATTACAGAGAGACTTGTGGAAGCTTGAGGAGTGGGCGGAGAAATGGCTGATGAGGTTTAATGTAGATAAATGTAAAGTTATGCACTTGGGCCATGGAAATGATGTACAATTATGTTCTAAACAGTTAATTACTTGGTAAAACTGGAGCTGAAAAGGACTTGGGGATATTGGTAGATGGTAAACTTAGTGACCAAAGCCAGGCGGCTGCGGCTAAAGCAAATGAAATTATGAAATGTATCAAGAGAGGAAAAGATTCTCATGATAAAGACATAGTTCTGACCTTATACAAATCACTGGTCAGACCACACATGGACTATTGTGTACAGTTTTGGGCACCAGTGTATAAAAAGGATATAGTAGAGCTGGAACGGGTGCAGAGGAGAGCAACCAGGATTATTAGGGGAATGGGGAGAATGCAAGGAAAGATTGCAAAATGTGGGTTTGTTCAGCCATGTTCTACCATTACCATAGACAGGGGGCATCCTCTACACCTAGAGGAGAGGAGGGTCTACCATCACCATAGACAGGGGGCATCCCCTACACCCAGAGGAGAGGAGGTTCTACCATCACCATAGACAGGGGACATCCTCTACACCTAGAGGAGAGGAGGTTCTACCATCACCACAGACAGGGGGCATCCTCTACACCTAGAGGAGAGGAGGATCTACCATCACCATAGACAGGGGGCATCCTCTACACCTAGAGGAGAGGAGGTTCTACCATCACCATAGACAGGGGGCATCATCTACACCTAGAGGAGAGGAGATTCTACCATCACCATAGACAGGGGGCATCCTCTACACCTAGAGGAGAGGAGGTTCTACCATCTCCATAGACAGGGGGCATCCTCTACACCTAGAGGTGAGGTGGTTCTACCATCACCATAGACAGGAAGCATCCTCTACACCTAGAGGAGAGGAGGTTCTACCATCACCATAGACAGGGGGCATCCTCTACACCTAGAGGAGAGGAAGTTCTACCATCACCATAGACAGGGGCATCCTCTACACCTAGAGGGGAGGAGGTTCTATCATCACCATAGACAGTGGGCATGTTCTACACCTAGAGGAGAGGAGGATCTACCATCACCATAGACAGGGGCATCCTCTACACCTAGAGGAGAGGAGGTTACACCATCACCATAGACAGGGGACATCCTCTACACCTAGAGGAGAGGAGGATCTACCATCACCATAGACAGTGGGCATGTTCTACACCTAGGGGAGAGGAGGTTCTACCATCACCATAGACAGGGGACATCCTCTACACCTAGAGGAGAGGCGGTTCTACCATCACCATAGACAGGGGGCATCCTCTACGCCAGGAGGAGAGGAGGTTCTACCATTACCATAGACATGGGGCATCCTCTACACCTAGAGGAGAGGAGGTTCTACCATTACCATAGACAGGGGCATCCTCTACACCTAGAGGGGAGGAGGTTCTATCATCACCATAGACAGGAGGCATCCTCTACACCTAGAGGAGAGGAGGATCTACCATTACCATAGACATGGGGCATCCTCTACACCTAGAGGAGAGGAGGTTCTACCATTACCATAGACAGGGGCATCCTCTACACCTAGAGGGGAGGAGGTTCTACCATCACCATAGACAGGGGGCATCCTCTACACCTAGAGGAGAGGAGGATCTACCATCACCATAGACAGGGGGCATCCTCTACACCTAGAGGAGAGGAGGATCTACCATCACCATAGACAGGGGGCATCCTCTACACCTAGAGGAGAGGAGGATCTACCATCACCATAGACAGGGGGCATCCTCTACACCTAGAGGAGAGGAGGTTCTACCATCACCATAGACAGGGGGCATCCTCTACACCTAGAGGGGAGGAGGTTCTACCATCACCATAGACAGGGGGCATCCTCTATACCTAGAGGAGAGGAGGTTCTACCATCACCATAGACAGGGGGCATCCTCTACACCTAGAGGAGAGGAGGTTCTACCATCACCATAGACAGGGGGCATCCTCTACACCTAGAGGAGAGGAGGATCTACCATCACCATAGACAGGGGCATCCTCTACACCTAGAGGAGAGGAGGTTACACCATCACCATAGACAGGGGACATCCTCTACACCTAGAGGAGAGGAGGATCTACCATCACCATAGACAGTGGGCATGTTCTACACCTAGAGGAGAGGAGGTTCTACAATCACCATAGACAGGGGACATCCTCTACACCTAGAGGAGAGGCGGTTCTACCATCACCATAGACAGGGGGCATCCTTTACACCTAGAGGAGAGGAGGTTCTACCATCACCATAGACAGGGGGCATCCTCTACACCTAGAGGAGAGGAGGTTCTACCATCACCATAGACAGGGAGCATCCTCTACACCTAGAGGAGAGGAGGTTCTACCATCACCATAGACAGGGGGAATCCTCTACACCTAGAGGAGAGGAGGTTCTACCATCACCATAGACAGGGGCATCCTCTACACCTAGAGGGGAGGAGGTTCTACCATCACCATAGACAGGGGCATCCTCTACACCTAGAGGAGAGGAGGTTCTACCATCACCATAGACAGGGGGCATCCTCTACACCTAGAGGAGAGGAGGTTCTACAATCACCATAGACAGGGGACATCCTCTACACCTAGAGGAGAGGAGGTTCTATCATCACCATAGACAGGGGGCATCCTCTACACCTAGAGGAGAGGAGGTTCTACCATTACCATAGACATGGGGCATCCTCTACACCTAGAGGAGAGGAGGTTCTACCATTACCATAGACAGGGGCATCCTCTACACCTAGAGGGGAGGAGGTTCTATCATCACCATAGACAGGGGCATCCACTACACCTAGAGGAGAGGAGGTTCTATCATCACCATAGACAGGAGGCATCCTCTACACCTAGAGGAGAGGAAGTTCTATCATCACCATAGAGAGGGGGCATCCTCTACACCTAGAGGAGAGGAGGTTCTACCGTCACCATAGACAGGGGGCATCCTCTACACCTAGAGGAGAGGAGGTTCTACCGTCACCATAGACAGGGGGCATCCTCTACACCTAGAGGGGAGGAGGTTCTACCATCACCATAGACAGGGGGCATCCTCTACACCTAGAGGAGAGGATATTCTACCATCACCATAGACAGGGGGCATCCTCTACACCTAGAGGAGAGGAGGTTCTACCATCACCATAGACAGGGGGCATCCTCTACACCTAGAGGGGAGGAGGTTCTACCATCACCATAGACAGGGGGCATCCTCTACACCTAGAGGAGAGGATATTCTACCATCACCATAGACAGGGGGCATCCTCTACACCTAGAGGAGAGGAGGTTCTACCATCACCATAGACAGGGGGTATCCTCTACACCTAGAGGAGAGGAGGTTCTACCATCACCATAGACAGGGGGCATCCTCTACACCTAGAGGGGAGGAGGTTCTATTATCACCATAGACAGGGGGCATCCTCTACACCTAGAGGAGAGGATATTCTACCATCACCATAGACAGGGGGCATCCTCTACACCTAGAGGAGAGGAGGTTCTACCATCACCATAGACAGGGGGCATCCTCTACACCTAGAGGGGAGGAGGTTACACCATCACCATAGACAGGGGACATCCTCTACACCTAAAGGAGAGGAGGTTCTATCATCACCATAGACAGGGGACATCCTCTACACCTAGAGGAGAGGCGGTTCTACCATCACCATAGACAGGGGGCATCCTCTACACCTAGAGGAGAGGAGGTTCTACCATCACCATAGACAGGGGCATCCTCTACACCTAGAGGAGACGAGGTTCTACCATCACCATAGACAGGGGGCATCCTCTACACCTAGAGGAGAGGAGGTTCTACAATCACCATAGACAGGGGACATCCTCTACACCTAGAGGAGAGGAGGTTCTACCATCACCATAGACAGGGGGCATCCTCTACACCTAGAGGAGAGGAGGTTCTACAATCACCATAGACAGGGGACATCCTCTACACCTAGAGGAGAGGCGGTTCTACCATCACCATAGACAGGTGGCATCCTCTACACCTAGAGGAGAGGAGGTTCTACAATCACCATAGACAGGGGGCATCCTCTACACCTAGAGGAGAGGAGGTTCTACCATCACCATAGACAGGGGGCATCCTTTACACCTAGAGGAGAGGAGGTTCTACCATCACCATAGACAGGGGGCATCCTCTACACCTAGAGGAGAGGAGGTTCTACCATCACCATAGACAGGGGGCATCCTCTACACCTAGAGGAGAGGAGGTTCTACAATCACCATAGACAGGGGACATCCTCTACACCTAGAGGAGAGGAGGTTCTATCATCACCATAGACAGGGGGCATCCTCTACACCTAGAAGAGAGGAGGTTCTACCATTACCATAGACATGGGGCATCCTCTACACCTAGAGGAGAGGAGGTTCTACCATTACCATAGACAGGGGCATCCTCTACACCTAGAGGGGAGGAGGTTCTATCATCACCATAGACAGGGGCATCCACTACACCTAGAGGAGAGGAGGTTCTACCATCACCATAGACAGGGGGCATCCTCTACACCTAGAGGAGAGGAGGTTCTACCATCACCATAGACAGGGAGCATCCTCTACACCTAGAGGAGAGGAGGCTCTACCATCACCATAGACAGGGGGCATCCTCTACACCTAGAGGAGAGGAGGTTCTACCATCACCATAGACAGGGGACATCCTCTACACCTAGAGGAGATGAGGTTCTACCATCACCATAGACAGGGGGCATCCTCTACACCTAGAGGAGAGGAGGTTCTACCATCACCATAGACAGGGGACATCCTCTACACCTAGAGGAGAGGAGGTTCTATCATCACCATAGACAGGAGGCATCCTCTACACCTAGAGGAGAGGAAGTTCTATCATCACCATAGAGAGGGGGCATCCTCTACACCTAGAGGAGAGGAGGTTCTACCGTCACCATAGACAGGGGGCATCCTCTACACCTAGAGGAGAGGAGGTTCTACCATCACCATAGACAGGGGGCATCCTCTACACCTAGAGGGGAGGAGGTTCTACCATCACCATAGACAGGGGGCATCCTCTACACCTAGAGGAGAGGAGATTCTACCATCACCATAGACAGGGGTATCCTCTACACCTAGAGGAGAGGAGGTTCTACCATCACCATAGACAGGGGCATCCTCTACACCTAGAGGAGAGGAGGTTCTACCATCACCATAGACAGGGGGCATCCTCTACACCTAGAGGAGAGGAGGTTCTGCTATCACCATAGACAGGGGGCATCCTCTACACCTAGAGGGGAGGAGGTTCTACCATCACCATAGACAGGGGCGTCCTCTACACCTAGAGGAGAGGAGGTTCTACCATCACCATAGACAGGGGGCATCCTCTACACCTAGAGGAGAGGAGGTTCTACCATCACCATAGACAGGGGGCATCCTCTACACCTAGAGGGGAGGAGGTTCTACCATCACCATAGACAGGGGGCATCCTCTACACCTAGAGGAGAGGATATTCTACCATCACCATAGACAGGGGGCATCCTCTACACCTAGAGGAGAGGAGGTTCTACCATCACCATAGACAGGGGGCATCCTCTACACCTAGAGGGGAGGAGGTTCTACCATCACCATAGACAGGGGGCATCCTCTACACCTAGAGGAGAGGATATTCTACCATCACCATAGACAGGGGGCATCCTCTACACCTAGAGGAGAGGAGGTTCTACCATCACCATAGACAGGGGGTATCCTCTACACCTAGAGGAGAGGAGGTTCTACCATCACCATAGACAGGGGGCATCCTCTACACCTAGAGGGGAGGAGGTTCTATTATCACCATAGACAGGGGGCATCCTCTACACCTAGAGGAGAGGATATTCTACCATCACCATAGACAGGGGGCATCCTCTACACCTAGAGGAGAGGAGGTTCTACCATCACCATAGACAGGGGGCATCCTCTACACCTAGAGGGGAGGAGGTTCTACCATCACCATAGACAGGGGCATCCTCTACACCTAGAGGAGAGGATATTCTACCATCACCATAGACAGGGGGCATCCTCTACACCTAGAGGAGAGGAGATTCTACCATCACCATAGACAGGGGGCATCCTCTACACCTAGAGGAGAGGAGGTTCTACCATCACCATAGACAGGGGGCATCCTCTACACCAAGAGGAGAGGAGGTTCTACCATCACCATAGACAGGGGGCATCCTCTACACCTAGAGGAGAGGCCGCTCTACCATCACCATACACAGGGGGCATCCTCTACACCTAGATGAGAGGAGGTTCTACCATCACCATAGACGGGCATCCTCTACACCTAGAGGAGAGGATATTCTACCATCACCATAGACAGGGGGCATCCTCTACACCTAGAGGAGAGGATATTCTACCATCACCATAGACAGGGGGCATCCTCTACACCTAGAGGAGAGGCGGTTCTACCATCACCATAGACAGGGGGCATCTTCTACACCTAGAGGAGAGGAGGATCTACCATCACCATAGACAGGGGGCATCCTCTACACCTAGAGGGGAGGAGTTTCTACCATCACCATAGACAGGGGACATCCTCTACACCTAGAGGAGAGGAGGTTCTACCATCACCATAGACAGGGGGCATCCTCTACACCTAGAGGAGAGGAGATTCTACCATCACCATAGACAGGGGGCATCCTCTACACCTAGAGGAGAGGAGGTTCTACCATCACCATAGACAGGGGGCATCCTCTACACCAAGAGGAGAGGAGGTTCTACCATCACCATAGACAGGGGGCATCCTCTACACCTAGAGGAGAGGCCGCTCTACCATCACCATACACAGGGGGCATCCTCTACACCTAGACGAGAGGAGGTTCTACCATCACCATAGACAGGGGACATCCTCTACACCTAGAGGAGAGGAGGTTCTACCATCACCATAGACGGGCATCCTCTACACCTAGAGGAGAGGATATTCTACCATCACCATAGACAGGGGGCATCCTCTACACCTAGAGGAGAGGATATTCTACCATCACCATAGACAGGGGGCATCCTCTACACCTAGAGGAGAGGCGGTTCTACCATCACCATAGACAGGGGGCATCTTCTACACCTAGAGGAGAGGAGGATCTACCATCACCATAGACAGGGGGCATGTTCTACACCTAGAGGAGAGGAGGTTCTACCATCACCATAGACAGGGGACATCCTCTACACCTAGAGGAGAGGAGGTTCTACCATCACCATAGACAGGGGGCATCCTCTACTCCTAGAGGAGAGGAGGTTCTACCATGACCATAGACAGGGGGCATCCTCTACTCCTAGAGGAGAGGAGGTTCTACCATGACCATAGACAGGGGGCATCCTCTACACCTAGAGGAGAGGAGGTTCTACCATCACCATAGACAGGGGGCATCCTCTACGCCTAGAGGAGAGGCGGTTCTGCCATCACCATAGACAGGGGACATCCTCTACACCTAGAGGAGAGGAGGTTCTATCATCACCATAGACAGGGGGCATCCTCTACACCTAGAGGGGAGGAGGTTCTATCATCACCATAGACAGGGGGTATCCTCTACAACTAGAGGAGAGGAAGTTCTATCATCACCATAGAGAGGGGGCATCCTCTACACCTAGTGGGGAGGAGGTTCTACCATCACCATAGACAGGGGCATCCTCTACACCTAGAGGAGAGGATATTCTACCATCACCATAGAAAGGGGGCATCCTCTACACCTAGAGGAGAGGAGGTTCTACCATCACCATAGACAGGGGGCATCCTCTACACCTAGAGGAGAGGAGGTTCTACCATCACCATAGACAGGGGGCATCCTCTACACCTAGAGGAGAGGAGGTTCTACCATCTCCATAGACAGGACGCATCCTCTACACCTAGAGGAGAGGAGGTTCTATCATCACCATAGACAGGGGACATCCTCTACACCTAGAGAGGAGGTTCTACCATCACCATAGAAAGGGAGCATCCTCTACACCTAGAGGAGAGGAGATTCTACCATCACCATAGACAGGGGGCATCCTCTACACCTAGAGGAGAGGAGGCTCCACCATCACCATAGATAGGGGGCATTCTCTAAACCTAGAGGAGAGGAGGTTCTACCATCACCATAGACAGGGGACATCCTCTACACCTAGAGGAGAGGAGGCTCCACCATCACCATAGACAGGGGGCATCCTCTACACCTAGAGGAGAGGAGGTTCTACCATCACCATAGACAGGGGGCATCCTCTACATCTAGAGGAGAAGAGGTTCTACCATCACCATAGACAGGGGGCATCCTCTACACCTAGAGGAGAGGAGGTTCTACCATCACCATAGACAGGGGGCATCCTCTACACCTAGAGGAGAGGAGGTTCTACCATCACCATACACAGGGGGCATCCTCTACACCTAGACGAGAGGAGGTTCTACCATCACCATAGACAGGGGACATCCTCTACACCTAGAGGAGAGGAGGTTCTACCATCACCATAGACAGGGGCATCCTCTACACCTAGAGGAGAGGATATTCTACCATCACCATAGACAGGGGGCATCCTCTACACCTAGAGGAGAGGAGGTTCTACCATCACCATAGACAGGGGGCATCCTCTACACCTAGAGGAGAGGCGGTTCTACCATCACCATAGACACCGGGCATCCTCTACACCTAGAGTAGTTGGGTTTTTTACCATCACCATAGACAGGGGGCATCTTCTACACCTAGAGGAGAGGAGGTTCTATCATCACCATAGACAGGAGGCATCCTCTACGCCTAGAGGAGAGGAAGTTCTATCATCACCATAGAGAGGGGGCATCCTCTACACCTAGAGGGGAGGAGGTTCTACCATCACCATAGACAGGGGCATCCTCTACACCTAGAGGAGAGGATATTCTACCATCACCATAGACAGGGGGCATCCTCTACACCTAGAGGAGAGGCGGTTCTACCATCACCATAGACAGGGGGCATCCTCTACACCTAGAGGAGAGGAGGTTCTACCATCACCATAGACAGGGGACATCCTCTACACCTAGAGGAGAGGAGGCTCTACCATCACCATAGACAGGGGACATCCTCTACACCTAGAGGAGAGGAGGTTCTACCATCACCATAGACAGGGGACATCCTCTACACCTAGAGGAGAGGAGGTTCTACCATCATCATAGACAGGGGACATCCTCTACACCTAGAGGAGAGGAGGTTCTACCATCACCATAGACAGGGGGCATCCTCTACACCTAGAGGAGAGGAGGTTCTACCATCACCATAGACAGGGGGCATTCAGGAGCTCCTGAAGTATTACTGCATGGAGGACGAGACTTGTATCTGTGTGTCCTGCAGTCTGGCCGGAGAGCATCGAGGTCATCAGGTAGAGACACTGGAAGAGGCCTCCAAGAAGAAAAAGCAGAAACTGAAAGAAGTTCTGCAGGAACTGAGAACTAAGAGACTTAAGACCCACAAGAGAGTCCAGAGTCTGAAGGAGCACCGGAGAAAAGCTCAAGACAAAGCATCTGGAGAAGAGCAAAGAGTCACTGCCCTGTTTATAGACCTCAGGAGACAACTGGACAACCTGGAGAAGAAGGTCCTGAGTGAGATCTCCAGGAGGGGGGAGAAGGAGTCTCGGTCACTGACTGATGTCATACAGAAGCTGGAAAGAGAGAAGGAAGAGCTGTCCAGGAAGATGCAGGACATTGAGGAGATGTGTAACATGACTGATCCACTGACTGTGTTACAGGAACCAGAGGAGAGAGGTGATGAGGACAGAGGGGGACATGATGGAGGAGATGAGGACATAGGGGGAGATGATGGAGGTGATGAGGACACAGAGGAAGATGATGGAGGTGATGAGGACACAGAGGAAGATGATGGAGGTGATGAGGACACAGAGGAAGATGATGGAGGTGATGAGGACACGGAGGAAGATGATGAGGACACGGATGGAGATGATGAGGACACGGAGGAAGATGATGGAAGTGATGAGGACACGGAGGGAGATGATGGTGGTGATGACACAGGGGGATATGATGGGGTTGCAGAGCTGATCTCCGGCTTATCACGCACATTATTGGATATAATACGAGGTATAAATGTGACCTTCTATGTGCAGGATCCTGCAGACATATCACTGGATATAGACACGGCTGCTAATAATCTCCTTATATCAGACGACCTGAAAACTGCAACCTGGACACTAACAGAGCAGAATCGTCCAGACACCGCGGAGAGATTCCTGTACTATCAGGTGATGAGCAGGAGTTACATTACCTCCGGGCGACATTACTGGGACGTGGAGATTAGTGGGTCGGAGTTGTGGAGGGTGGGGGTGTGTTACCCCAGTATAGATAGGAGGGGCCGTCAGTCATACATTGGAGATAATAACAAGTCCTGGGGGTTATATGGAGGACGGATGTATAATATGAATCCCTGGAGTTTATTTCGAAGGAAGAGGTATGATAATGAGTATTATGTGAGACACAACAGTAATAGCATCCAGTTACATCACCGGATCTCCAGTGATCGGGTCAGGATCTATGTGGATTATGAGGCGGGGGAGTTGTCCTTCTATGCGCTGTGTGACCCCATCAGACACTTACACACCTTCACCACCAGGTTCTCCGAGCCGCTACACGCTGTGTTATATGTAAGGGGAGGTTGTGTAAGACTGGGGGGCATGTAAACCCCTTTAATCTAGCACAAAAGAATGAAGGGCCTTTAATAAGTAACATAATGGGGCAGATTTACTTACCCGGTCCATTCGCGATCCAGCGGGGCGCCTTCTCTGCGGTGGATTTGGGTCTTCCGGCGATTCACTAAGGCAGTTCCTCCGACATCCACCAGGTGTTGCTGCTGCGCTGAATGCACTGGAGTTCACCGAGCCGGGCCGAGTGCAGGTAAGTGCGTGTCCAGCGACACTTTTTTTTTTTTTAAATGCGGCAGTTTTTCTGAATCCTTCGGGTTTTTGTTCGGCCACGCCCCCGATTTCCACCGCGTGCATACCGGCGCCGATCGCGTGCGCCAAAATCCCGGGGCAATACAGGGAAAATCGGCGCAAACCAGAAAAATTCAGGTAACACGTCAGGAAACCGCGAATCGGGCCCTTAGTAAATGACCCCCAATAAGTGTAAATATTCTGAGTCTCATATAAAATACTTCCGGTTGGGTGGTGATGGCTTCATTTTAACTTTAACCCATCAATTAGAAGTGTAAGGTACTTTTTATGTAGTAAGAATCTGCTCATTGACACCTGTACGCCCAGATGGGAAGTCGGGCAGCCGAGCGTCAACCGTGTCACTCTTCACCATTGATTGTGCTGCCCCCAAATTTTCCTGCTTTCACAACTCTTCCGATTTTTTTTTTCCATTAAAAAAAAGGGGGCGTGGCATTATTTTCGTGACTATGACGCCTTAGTTATCACGTTTCTGGGACAAAATGTGGCGCACAGACAGACGAGCAAAAACCTGGTGTAAAACAATGGAAAGAACAATATTCCAGGGTGTCCTCTCCAAACCCCCGGAATAGACACCTTGTAGCGAGCAGGTTCATGGACATGGACGATCCGATTCGCTGCTTCGTTACTTTTCCTAAATAAGTTTCTTTTGACGTTTCCTTTTTTCTGTTTGTTTTGATTTTTGTCACAAATTGTAAAAAATCTATATGAAACAAGTTGGGATGTTGGATATTATGTGTAAACTCTCTCTTATCGCTTCTTATGTTCCGCACTTTGTACACAAGTTAATAAATGAAAACTTATGATGACAAAAGGGACGAGGGAAGTGCGGCCAATGTCCGCCGAACCGCGCGACATACAGGATCATGTGACCTGGTGGTGCAGCCGCGCCGTTCATCATTCCTTGTGTCACTATAAATAATTCTTTCCCTGGTGTTTTCAATCCTATCCCTGACCCTCCTCCGGGTCCTGATAGAGAGGGATCGGACCAATACATGGGAACCAGTAGTGGATTATAATACGGGGCGGTTTGGGCGGCAGTCCAGGGGCTCAAGCCTTCTAGGGGGCCCATGGCCAACCAAACCATCCCCCAAATACTGAGAAGGAGCTTCACCCATGAGATCCTTGTACATCTGTTCCTGTCCTCAATACACATGTACACAAGAGCAATTTCAGGACCTTTGAAGGTCCTCCAAAAGTCCTGAAACCGCTGACTATAAGTTAATATTCCACAACAAATGAGCCGAATATTCATGAAGGATGGAAGACGGTGCAGTCGCCTCTCTCTGAGGATCCGGAGAGCATCAGGGTCATTCCCTTCTCTTAAAATATGACACAAGGAATAACATTTCACTGGTCGCGCGGCTGCGTCACGGTCACATGAGACGGTTTGTGTCACCATCGCGCGTTAGACTCGACCGCTCAGATCTGCGCTCACAAAGGTAAAGAACGAAGGTTTAACGTAACAGTTACAATCCCCATTGATAACAATGTAACTCTGAGGTCCTCCGTTATGTGCCGTTTAGGTCCCGATCCGTTATCCGTGAGTTTTTGGACAGATAAAATGACGGAGGCTGCAGGACCTTTCCTCCGCATGGATAACGGATCCATCCATTTCCTTTTCTAGCGTAGATCCGAGCCGAGTCTTAGCTTTGGAGTTCTGTGACATTATTATTACACTTCCGTCTGTGATCACGTTTGTTTTATCCACATTATGAACAGAATTATATAAATATATAAGTATCGATTTGTTTCCACAGCAGAAAATATTAACCGGAATCACTCGTCAGATTTTCTTGAACAAGAAATAAACTTTATCCTTGGAGAAACATTTACGGCTCTTTGCTTTTTGTGCAGTTGGTGGCGGATACTACTCACTGTTCACTTGTCAGGGATTATGGGAACATTAAGGGAAACCTCCCATGAGGAGTAACTCAGATATTCCCCGGGGTCTGTTCCTGTCTGTGACTAATGTTTCCTCCCCCCAGTAACTAAATAAAAGATTTATCTATTGTTTATGCTAATGGACCTCAGGGGCTCTAGGGGCGTGGTGTAGCCTTAGCACTTGGCCGGGCTACACCACGCCCCTGGAGCCTCCGAGGTTCTGTGATACATGAAACATCCGTCAATAAGTTAGTAACAAGGGGGGAAGAAGCAGAGACATTGGGGCACATTTACTTACCCGGCCCATTCGCGATCCAGCGGCGCGTTCTCTGCACAGGATTCGGGTCCGGCAAGGATTTAAGATTGTAGTTCCTCCGCCGTCCACCAGGTGGCGCTGCAGCGCCGAAAATAATCTTAACGCCCCGGAATGCACCATCCCATAGAAGGTGAAGGTGAGCGCTCCCCAAGCGACACATTTTCGGTTTTTAAATGCGGCGGTTTTTCCGAATACGTCGGGTTTTCGTTCGGCCACGCCCCCCCCATTTCTGTCGCGCGCATGCCGGCCCCGATGCGCCACAATCCGATCGCGTGCGCCAAAAACCCGGGGCAATTCATGTACAAGCGGCGCAAATCGGAAATATTCGGGTAACACGTCGGGAAAACACGAATCGGGCCCTTAGTAAATGACCCCCACAGTGATGCTTATGCAACATCCCGGCCAATGCATGGGCAGAGGAGTAGTTGCGAATAAGCCCCTTGTACCATCCAGTACACGTAGAGGTAATTGTGCAGCGGTAGATACTGCCTGGATAGGCAGGGGTTAAGCTTCTCTGACTGATAATGTTGTCATCCAATAATATGCCTCAATGCACTTAATTGTGAACTGGAGTGTGATTGGGGAGTGAGCCATCACCTGACCAGAGGGAGTAACAAAACCTCTGGACAGGAAGAGGCTGGGGCCTTAGGATCCGGCTTCTGACAGAGGAGCATCATCTCTCAGAGTGTCAGTGCATCACTAGCACAGACTCACAGAAGACCCAGGGCAAAGCTGCAGCTTCCAGTATTGGACACAGCTACATCCCAGCCTGCACCCAGGCTGGTGACACAACTCCTGAGGTGCCCTCTCCAAGATCACTCCCAGTATCCGACCATCTGTAAGGAATCGTTTGGCACGTTGCCTGCTGTCGCTGTTGGTTCCAATAAAGAACTGTAAGTTATTTCTGCACAGCGTTGCCTCCGTCTGGTCCCTGCTACGGCTGTATCACCATCAAGGGCCCCCCATCTATCTACCAGGGACACACACTACAGACTCTAAGGGCTGTCCCATCTATCTACCAGGGACACACACTACAGACTCTAAGGACTGCCCCATCCATCTACCAGGGACACACACTACAGACACTAAGGGCTGCCCCATCCATCTACCAGGGACACACACTACAGACTCTAAGGGCTGCCCCATCCATCTACCAGGGACACACACTACAGACACTAAGGGCTGCCCCATCTATCTACCAGGGACACACACTACAGACACTAAGGGCTGCCCCATCCATCTACCAGGGACACACACTACAGACACTAAGGGCTGCCCCATCTATCTACCAGGGACACACACTACAGACTCTAAGGGCTGCCCCATCCATCTACCAGGGACACACACTACAGACTCTAAGGGCTGCCCCATCTATCTACCAGGGACACACACTACAGACACTAAGGTCTGCCCCATCCATCTACCAGGGACACACACTACAGACACTAAGGGCTGCCCCATCCATCTACCAGGGACACACACTACAGACTCTAAGGGCTGCCCCATCCATCTACCAGGGACACACACTACAGACTCTAAGGGCTGCCCCATCCATCTACCAGGGACACACACTACAGACTCCAAGGACTGCCCCATCCATCTACCAGGGACACACACTACAGACACTAAGGGCAGCCCCATCCATCTACCAGGGACACACACTACAGACACTAAGGGCTGCCCCATCCATCTACCAGGGACACACACTACAGACTCTAAGGGCTGTCCCATCTATCTACCAGGGACACACACTACAGACTCTAAGGACTGCCCCATCCATCTACCAGGGACACACACTACAGACTCTAAGGGCTGCCCCATCTATCTACCAGGGACACACACTACAGACTCTAAGGACTGCCCCATCTATCTACCAGGGACACACACTACAGACTCTAAGGGCTGCCCCATCCATCTACCAGGGACACACACTACAGACACTAAGGGCTGCCCCATCCATCTACCAGGGACACACACTACAGACTCTAAGGACTGCCCCATCTATCTACCAGGGACACACACTACAGACTCTAAGGGCTGCCCCATCCATCTACCAGGGACACACACTACAGACACTAAGGACTGCCCCATCCATCTACCAGAGACACACACTACAGACTCTAAGGGCTGCCCCATCCATCTACCAGGGACACACACTACAGACACTAAGGGCTGCCCCATCCATCTACCAGGGACACACACTACAGACACTAAGGTCTGCCCCATCCATCTACCAGGGACACACACTACAGACACTAAGGGCTGCCCCATCCATCTACCAGGGACACATACTACAGACTCTAAGGGCTGCCCCATCCATCTACCAGGGACACACACTACAGACACTAAGGGCTGCCCCATCTATCTACCAGGGACACACACTACAGACACTAAGGGCTGCCCCATCTATCTACCAGGGACACACACTACAGACACTAAGGGCTGCCCCATCCATCTACCAGGGACACACACTACAGACTCTAAGGGCTGCCCCATCCATCTACCAGGGACACACACTACAGACTCTAAGGGCTGCCCCATCCATCTACCAGGGACACACACTACAGACACTAAGGGCTGCCCCATCCATCTACCAGGGACACACACTACAGACACTAAGGGCTGCCCCATCCATCTACCAGGGACACACACTACAGACACTAAGGGCTGTCCCATCCATCTACCAGGGGCACACACTACAGACACTAAGGGCTGCCCCATCTATCTACCAGGGACACACACTACAGACTCTAAGGACTGCCCCATCTATCTACCAGGGACACACACTACAGACTCTAAGGGCTGCCCCATCCATCTACCAGGGACACACACTACAGACACTAAGGACTGCCCCATCCATCTACCAGAGACACACACTACAGACTCTAAGGGCTGCCCCATCCATCTACCAGGGACACACACTACAGACACTAAGGGCTGCCCCATCTATCTACCAGGGACACACACTACAGACTCTAAGGGCTGCCCCATCTATCTACCAGGGACACACACTACAGACACTAAGGGCTGTCCCATCTATCTACCAGGGACACACACTACAGACTCTAAGGGCTGCCCCATCCATCTACCAGAGACACACACTACAGACTCTAAGGGCTGCCCCATCCATCTACCAGGGACACACACTACAGACACTAAGGGCTGCCCCATCTATCTACCAGGGACACACACTACAGACACTAAGGGCTGCCCCATCCATCTACCAGGGACACCTACTACAGACACTAAGGGCTGTCCCATCCATCTACCAGGGACACACACTACAGACACTAAGGGCTGCCCCATCTATCTACCAGGGACACACACTACAGACACTAAGGGCTGCCCTATCTATCTACCAGGGACACACACTACAGACACTAAGGGCTGCCCCATCCATCTACCAGGGACACACACTACAGACACTAAGGGCTGCCCCATCTATCTACCAGGGACACACACTACAGACACTAAGGGCTGTCCCATCTATCTACCAGGGACACACACTACAGACTCTAAGGGCTGCCCCATCCATCTACCAGGGACACACACTACAGACACTAAGGGCTGTCCCATCCATCTACCAGGGACACACACTACAGACACTAAGGGCTGCCCTATCTATCTACCAGGGACACACACTACAGACACTAAGGGCTGTCCCATCCATCTACCAGGGACACACACTACAGACACTAAGGGCTGCACCATCTATCTACCAGGGGCACACACTACAGGCTCTAAGGACTGCCCCATCCATCTACCAGGGACACACACTACAGACACTAAGAACTGCGCCATCCATCTACCAGGGACACACACTACAGGCTCTGAGGGCTGCCCCATCTATCTACCAGGGACACATACTACAGACACTAAGGGCTGCCCCATCCATCTACCAGGGACACACACTACAGACTCTAAGGGCTGCCCCATCCATCTACCAGGGACACACACTACAGACTCTAAGGGCTGCCCCATCCATCTACCAGGGACACACACTACAGACACTAAGGGCTGCCCCATCCATCTACCAGGGACACACACTACAGACACTAAGGGCTGCCCCATCCATCTACCAGGGACACACACTACAGACACTAAGGGCTGTCCCATCCATCTACCAGGGGCACACACTACAGACACTAAGGGCTGCCCCATCTATCTACCAGGGACACACACTACAGACTCTAAGGACTGCCCCATCTATCTACCAGGGACACACACTACAGACTCTAAGGGCTGCCCCATCCATCTACCAGGGACACACACTACAGACACTAAGGACTGCCCCATCCATCTACCAGAGACACACACTACAGACTCTAAGGGCTGCCCCATCCATCTACCAGGGACACACACTACAGACACTAAGGGCTGCCCCATCTATCTACCAGGGACACACACTACAGACTCTAAGGGCTGCCCCATCTATCTACCAGGGACACACACTACAGACACTAAGGGCTGTCCCATCTATCTACCAGGGACACACACTACAGACTCTAAGGGCTGCCCCATCCATCTACCAGAGACACACACTACAGACTCTAAGGGCTGCCCCATCCATCTACCAGGGACACACACTACAGACACTAAGGGCTGCCCCATCTATCTACCAGGGACACACACTACAGACACTAAGGGCTGTCCCATCTATCTACCAGGGACACACACTACAGACACTAAGGGCTGCCCATCCATCTACCAGGGACACACACTACAGACACTAAGGGCTGCCCCATCTATCTACCAGGGACACACACTACAGACACTAAGGGCCCCCCATCCATCTACCAGGGACACACACTACAGACTCTAAGGGCTGCCCCATCTATCTACCAGGGACACACACTACAGACTCTAAGGGCTGCCCCATCTATCTACCAGGGACACACACTACAGACTCTAAGGGCTGCCCCATCTATCTACCAGGGACACACACTACAGACTCTAAGGGCTGCCCCATCTATCTACCAGGGACACACACTACAGACTCTAAGGGCTGCCCCATCCATCTACCAGGGACACACACTACAGACTCTAAGGGCTGTCCTATCTATCTACCAGGGACACACACTACAGACTCTAAGGGCTGCCCCATCCATCTACCAGGGACACATACTACAGACAGTAAGGGCTGCCCCATCCATCTACCAGGGACACACACTACAGACACTAAGGGCTGCCCCATCCATCTACCAGGGACACCTACTACAGACACTAAGGGCTGTCCCATCCATCTACCAGGGACACACACTACAGACACTAAGGGCTGCCCTATCTATCTACCAGGGACACACACTACAGACACTAAGGGCTGTCCCATCCATCTACCAGGGACACACACTACAGACACTAAGGGCTGCCCTATCTATCTACCAGGGACACACACTACAGACACTAAGGGCTGTCCCATCCATCTACCAGGGACACACACTACAGACACTAAGGGCTGCCCCATCCATCTACCAGGGACACACACTACAGATACTAAGGGCTGCCCCATCCATCTACCAGGGACACACACTACAGACACTAAGGGCTGCCCCATCCATCTACCAGGGACACACACTACAGACACTAAGGGCTGCCCTATCTATCTACCAGGGACACACACTACAGACACTAAGGGCTGCCCCATCTATCTACCAGGGACACACACTACAGACTCTAAGGGCTGCCCCATCTATCTACCAGGGGCACACACTACAGGCTCTAAGGACTGCCCCATCCATCTACCAGGGACACACACTACAGACACTAAGAACTGCCCCATCCATCTACCAGGGACACACACTACAGACACTAAGGGCTGCCCCATCCATCTACCAGGGACACACACTACAGACACTAAGGGCTGCCCCATCTATCTACCAGGGACACATACTACAGACACTAAGGGCTGCCCCATCCATCTACCAGGGACACACACTACAGACTCTGAGGGCTGCCCCATCTATCTACCAGGGACACATACTACAGACACTAAGGGCTGCCCCATCTATCTACCAGGGACACACACTACAGACTCTAAGGGCTGTCCCATCCATCTACCAGGGACACACACTACAGACTCTAAGGGCTGCCCCATCCATCTACCAGGGACACATACTACAGACACTAAGGGCTGCCCCATCTATCTACCAGGGACACACACTACAGACACTAAGGGCTGCCCCATCTATCTACCAGGGACACACACTACAGACACTAAGGGCTGCCCCATCCATCTACCAGGGACACACACTACAGGCTATAAGGGCTGCCCCATCCATCTACCAGGGACACACACTACAGACTCTAAGGGCTGCCCATCCATCTACCAATGACACACACTACAGACACTAAGGACTGCCCCATCCATCTACCAGGGACACACACTACAGACACTAAGGGCTGCCCCATCCATCTACCAGGGACACACACTACAGACACTAAGGGCTGCCCCATCCATCTACCAGGGACACACACTACAGACACTAAGGGCTGTCCCATCCATCTACCAGGGACACACTACAGACACTAAGGGCTGCCCCATCCATCTACCAGGGACACACACTACAGACACTAAGGGCTGCCCCATCCATCTACCAGGGACACACACTACAGACTCTAAGGGCTGCCCCATCCATCTACCAGGGACACACACTACAGACACTAAGGGCTGCCCCATCTATCTACCAGGGGCACACACTACAGACACTAAGGTCTGCCCCATCCATCTACCAGGGACACACACTACAGACACTAAGGGCTGCCCCATCCATCTACCAGGGACACACACTACAGACACTAAGGGCTGCCCCATCTATCTACCAGGGACACACACTACAGACACTAAGGGCTGCCCCATCTATCTACCAGGGACACCTACTACAGACACTAAGGGCTGTCCCATCTATCTACCAGGGACACACACTACAGACACTAAGGGCTGCCCCATCCATCTACCAGGGACACACACTACATACACTAAGGGCTGCCCCATCCATCTACCAGGGACACACACTACAGACTCTAAGGGCTGCCCCATCCATCTACCAGGGACACACACTACAGACACTAAGGGCTGCCCCATCCATCTACCAGGGACACATACTACAGACACTAAGGGCTGTCTCATCTATCTACCAGGGACACACACTACAGACTCTAAGGGCTGCCCCATCCATCTACCAGGGACACATACTACAGACACTAAGGGCTGCCCCATCCATCTACCAGGGACACACACTACAGACTCTAAGGGCTGCCCCATCTATCTACCAGGGACACACACTACAGACACTAAGGGCTGCCCCATCCATCTACCAGGGACACACACTACAGACTCTAAGGGCTGCCCCATCTATCTACCAGGGACACACACTACAGACTCTAAGGGCTGCCCCATCCATCTACCAGGGACACACACTACAGACACTAAGGGCTGCCCCATCTATCTACCAGGGGCACACACTACAGACACTAAGGGCTGCCCCATCCATCTACCAGGGACACACACTACAGACACTAAGGGCTGCCCCATCCATCTACCAGGGACACACACTACAGACACTAAGGGCTGCCCCATCTATCTACCAGGGACACACACTACAGACACTAAGGGCTGTCCCATCTATCTACCAGGGACACACACTACAGACACTAAGGGCTGCCCCATCCATCTACCAGGGACACATACTACAGACTCTAAGGGCTGCCCCATCCATCTACCAGGGACACACACTACAGACTCTAAGGGCTGCCCCATCTATCTACCAGGGACACACACTACAGACTCTAAGGGCTGCCCCATCCATCTACCAGGGACACACACTACAGACTCTAAGGGCTGCCCCATCTATCTACCAGGGACACACACTACAGACTCTAAGGGCTGCCCCATCCATCTACCAGGGACACACACTACAGACTCTAAGGGCTGCCCCATCCATCTACCAGGGACACACACTACAGACACTAAGGGCCCCCCATCCATCTACCAGGGACACACACTACAGACTCTAAGGGCTGCCCCATCCATCTACCAGGGACACACACTACAGACTCTAAGGGCTGCCCCATCTATCTACCAGGGACACATACTACAGACACTAAGGGCTGCCCCATCCATCTACCAGGGACACACACTACAGACACTAAGGGCTGCCCCATCTATCTACCAGGGACACACACTACAGACACTAAGGGCTGCCCCATCCATCTACCAGGGACACACACTACAGACTCTAAGGGCTGCCCCATCCATCTACCAGGGACACACACTACAGACTCTAAGGGCTGTCCCATCCATCTACCAGGGACACACACTACAGACTCTAAGGGCTGCCCCATCCATCTACCAGGGACACACACTACAGACTCTAAGGGCTGCCCCATCTATCTACCAGGGACACACACTACAGACACTAAGGTCTGCCCCATCCATCTACCAGGGACACACACTACAGGCTCTAAGGGCTGCCCCATCTATCTACCAGGGACACACACTACAGACACTAAGGGCTGCCCCATCTATCTACCAGGGACACACACTACAGACACTAAGGGCTGCCCCATCTATCTACCAGGGACACACACTACAGACACTAAGGGCTGCCCCATCTATCTACCAGGGACACACACTACAGACACTAAGGGCTGTCCCATCTATCTACCAGGGACACACACTACAGACACTAAGGGCTGCCCCATCCATCTACCAGGGACACATACTACAGACTCTAAGGGCTGCCCCATCCATCTACCAGGGACACACACTACAGACTCTAAGGGCTGCCCCATCTATCTACCAGGGACACACACTACAGACTCTAAGGGCTGCCCCATCCATCTACCAGGGACACACACTACAGACTCTAAGGGCTGCCCCATCTATCTACCAGGGACACACACTACAGACTCTAAGGGCTGCCCCATCCATCTACCAGGGACACACACTACAGACTCTAAGGGCTGCCCCATCCATCTACCAGGGACACACACTACAGACACTAAGGGCCCCCCATCCATCTACCAGGGACACACACTACAGACTCTAAGGGCTGCCCCATCCATCTACCAGGGACACACACTACAGACTCTAAGGGCTGCCCCATCTATCTACCAGGGACACATACTACAGACACTAAGGGCTGCCCCATCCATCTACCAGGGACACACACTACAGACACTAAGGGCTGCCCCATCTATCTACCAGGGACACACACTACAGACACTAAGGGCTGCCCCATCCATCTACCAGGGACACACACTACAGACACTAAGGGCTGCCCCATCCATCTACCAGGGACACACACTACAGACTCTAAGGGCTGCCCCATCCATCTACCAGGGACACACACTACAGACACTAAGGGCTGCCCCATCTATCTACCAGGGACACACACTACAGACACTAAGGGCTCCCCATCTATCTACCAGGGACACACACTACAGACACTAAGGGCTGCCCCATCCATCTACCAGGGACACACACTACAGACTCTAAGGGCTGCCCCATCCATCTACCAGGGACACACACTACAGACTCTAAGGGCTGTCCCATCCATCTACCAGGGACACACACTACAGACTCTAAGGGCTGCCCCATCCATCTACCAGGGACACACACTACAGACTCTAAGGGCTGCCCCATCTATCTACCAGGGACACACACTACAGACACTAAGGTCTGCCCCATCCATCTACCAGGGACACACACTACAGGCTCTAAGGGCTGCCCCATCTATCTACCAGGGACACACACTACAGACACTAAGGGCCCCCCATCCATCTACCAGGGACACACACTACAGACACTAAGGACTGCCCCATCTATCTACCAGGGACACACACTACAGGCTCTAAGGGCTGCCCCATCTATCTACCAGGGACACACACTACAGACACTAAGGGCCCCCCATCCATCTACCAGGGACACATACTACAGACACTAAGGACTGCCCCATCTATCTACCAGGGACACACACTACAGACACTAAGGGCTGCCCCATCTATCTACCAGGGACACACACTACAGACTCTAAGGGCTGCCCCATCCATCTACCAGGGACACACACTACAGACACTAAGGGCTGCCCCATCTATCTACCAGGGACACACACTACAGACACTAAGGGCTGCCCCATCTATCTACCAGGGACACACACTACAGACACTAAGGGCTGCCCCATCTATCTACCAGGGACACACACTACAGACACTAAGGGCACCCCATCTATCTACCAGGGACACACACTACAGACTCTAAGGACTGCCCCAGGGAGATCCAGTACAGCAGCCTCTCCCTCCTCATTTCTTGCCAACACCATCTGCCAGGCTGTAGGACAGCCCTCTGGTATTCTGGGCCCCGGCTGCCTCCAGGCCACAATAGCATCTCCAATCGCTTTACAGAGAGTGTAGGATGTGATGGATCCCTCCTTAGTCCCTACTCCCCTCTATACCTTCCCTTCTGTCGCTACCCCCTCTATACCTTCCCTTCTGTCGCTACCCCCTCTATACCTTCCCTTCTGTCCCCCCCATACCTTCCGTTCTGTCCCTCCCCCCTCTATACCTTCCCTTCTGTCGCTACCCCCCTATAACTTCCCTTCTGTCCCTACCCCCCCTATACTTTCTCTTCTGTCCCCACCCCCCTATACCTTCCCTCCTATCCCGACCCCCCATATACCTTCCCTTCTGTCCCTACCCCCCCATACCTTCCCTTCTGTCGCTACCCCCTCTATACCTTCCCTTCTATCCCCCCCCATACCTTCGGTTCTGTCCCTACCCCCCCTATACCTTCCCTTCTGTCCCTACCCCCCTATACCATCCCTTCTGTCCCCCCCCCATAACTTCCCTTCTGTCCCTACCCCCCCTATACCTTCCCTTCTGTCCCTCCCCCCTATACCTTCCCTTCTGTCCCTACCCCCCCTATACCTTCCCTTCTGTCCCTCCCCCCTATACCTTCCCTTCTGTCCCTACCCCCCTGTACCTTCCCTTCTGCCCCCCCATAACTTCCCTTCTGTCCCTACCCCCCCATAACTTCCCTTCTGTCCCTACCCCCCTATACCTTCCCTTCCCCCCCCCCTATACCTTCCCTCCTGCCCTATCCCCTTCTATACCTTCCCTTCTGTCCCTACCCCCTATACCATCCCTTCTGTCCCCCCCCATAACTTCCCTTCTGTCCCTACCCCCTTATACCTTCCCTTCTGTCCCTCCCCCCTATACCTTCCCTTCTGTCCCTACCCCCCCTATACCTTCCCTTCTGTCCCTCCCCCCTATACCTTCCCTTCTGTCCCTACCCCCCTGTACCTTCCCTTCTGCCCCCCCATAACTTCCCTTCTATCCCTACCCCCCCATAACTTCCCTTCTGTCCCTACCCCCCTATACCTTCCCTTTCCCCCCCCTATACCTTCCCTCCTGTCCCTATCCCCTTCTATACCTTCTCTTCTGTCCGAACCCCCCCTATACCTTCCCTTCTGTCCCCACCCCCCTATACCTTCCCTTCTGTCAGTACCCCCCCTATACCTTCCCTTCTGTCCCTACCCCCCCCTATACCTTCCCTTCTGTCCCTACCCCCCTATACCTTCCCTTCTGTCGCTACCCCCCCTATACCTTTCCTTCTGTCCCTACCCCCCCCTATACCTTCCCTTCTGCCCCCCCATACCTTCCGTTCTGTCCCTACCCCCCCTATACCTTCTGTCCTATCCCTACCCTCCCTATACCTTCCCTTCTGTCCCTACCCCCCCTATACCTTCCCTTCTGTCCCTACCCCCCCTATACCTTCCCTTTCCCCACCCCCCCTCTATACCTTCCCTCCTATCCCTACCCCCCCATACCTTCCCTTCTATCCCTACCCCCCCTATACCTTCCCTTCTGCCCCCCCCGTATACCTTCCCATCTGTCCCTCCCCCCCTATACCTTCCCTTGTGTCCCTCCCCCCCTATACCTTCCCATCTGTCCCTACCCCCCTATACCTTCCCTTTCCCCACCCCCCCTCTATAACTTCCCTCCTGTCCCTATCCCCTTCTATACCTTCCCTCCTATCCCGACCCCCCCTACACCTTCCCTTCTGTCCCTACCCCCTCTATACCTTCCCTTCTGTCCCTACCCCCTCTATACCTTCCCTTCTGTCCCTACCCCCCCATACCTTCGGTTCTGTCCCTACCCCCCCCTATACCTTCCCTTCTGCCCCCCCCCCCAATTCCTTCCCTTCTGTCCCCCCCCCCCCTATATCTTCCCTTCCGGCCCCCCCCCCCCATACCTTCCCTTCTGTCCCTACCCCCCTATACCTTCCCTTCTGTCCCTACCCCCCTATACCTTCCCTTCTGTCCCTACCCCCCTATACCTTCCCTTCTGTCCCTACCCCCCTATACCTTCCCTTCTGTCCCTACCCCCCTATACCTTCCCTTCTGTCCCTACCCCCCTATACCTTCCGGCCTCTCCCCCCCCTGTAACTTCCCTTCTGTCCCCCTCCCCCGTACCTTCCCTTCGGTCCCTCCGGTCTGTTTCGTCTTCTATGTCATTCTGTGTGCGCTGCACCATTGGGGTGACTCTCTGCTGTTTTCATAGATGGTAAAGTTCTGATATATCATTATTGTGTGGTTCAGGCCTCGCTGTCAGGTTCTTCTCCAGGAGAGTCATGAAGCTTTTGCTTCAACCAATCCTATTGCTGCTTTCATTTTCTAACCTCCAACAGAATAATAAAATCCTGATACTGGTTGTTATGGGCCTCAAGCAACCAATCAGATCTCTGCTTTCTTTTCATAACCTACAATGTAGTAAAAAAGCCGCCGCATCTGATTGGTTGGTATAATGAACTTATAACAACTGATCAAATGAGAGGTTTCTGTTCTGAAACATTGCTTGCTATTGGTCTGCTACAGTCAGCTGACAAGTACGGTTACTATGGATGACACTAGGCCCGAAGCCTTCATAACTCCAGGAGGAGGCTCCGGCCTAGTCTGGTTTATATGGTGTAAAAACACAATTACTGTAGATAAATCCAGACTAGACGCAGCGAGCACCAGGGACCTACCGGGGGAACAACTTACCTCACGGACGGCTCCTCTAATATTAACCCCTTCATTAAAGGGATTGTCTGATTAATGCAAATTATCTTAAAAACCATAATAATAAAACTGGACTCCCCCTGTGGCCCTGACTAGGGGGTCCGCACACCGCAGGAGGGGCTGATAATATTATTAGGCCCCATTCACACAGTTGTGCTCAGTCTGTAATCTACAAACACTACGGCGATTTCCCAGATTGGACCAGAACCAGTACAGGAGTTATTTCTAGTCACTCGGGTCCTGGGGTGTCCTATCCTGCTAATACAATAAAGACCCCCAGACATGGAGGTGACGCTACAGTGTCCTGGACCCCTGTACTATCCCCGTCACACCCGGCCGCTGCAGCTTCAGGTCGCCCATCGACGCGGCCATTGTAGGGGTCATAACCTATAATCACTGGGGTCGCTCAGGCCGTACACGTCACGTGATGAGTTGTGGTTCTGTACTGGCAGAGGGCAGCAGTACGCCATCGCCTGACCCTGGACGCCACCGGGGCAGACACTGGGGCACAGCACCGGAGCAGACAATGGGGCATAGCACCGGAGCAGACAATGGGGCACAGCTCCAGAGCAGACACTGGGGCACAGCACCGGAGCAGACAATGGGGCATAGCACCGGAGCAGACAATGGGGCACAGCTCCAGAGCAGACACTGGGGCACAGCACCGGAGCAGACAATGGGGCATAGCACCGCAGCAGACAATGGGGCACAGCTCCAGAGCAGACACTGGGGCACAGCACCGGAGCAGACAATGGGGCATAGCACCGGAGCAGACAATGGGGCACAGCACCGGAGCAGACAATGGGGCACAGCACCGGAGCAGACAATGGGGCACAGCACCGGAGCAGACAATGGGGCACAGCACCGGAGCAGACAATGGGGCATAGCACCGGAGCAGACACTGAGGCACAGCACCGGAGCAGACAATGGGGCATAGCACCGGAGCAGACAATGGGGCACAGCTCCAGAGCAGACAATGGGGCACAGCACCGGAGCAGGCACTGAGGCACCTCACCGGAGCAGACAATGAGGGCACAGCACCGGAGCAGGCACTGAGGCACCTCACCGGAGCAGACAATGGGGCATAGCACCGGGGCGGGCACTGAGGCACAGCACCAGAGCAGACAATGGGGCATAGCACCGGAGCAGGCACTGAGGCACAGCACCGGAGCAGACAATGGGGCATAGCACCGGGGCAGACACTGAGGCACAGCACCGGAGCAGACAATGGGGCACAGCTCCAGAGCAGACAATAGGGCACAGTACCGGAGCAGGCACTGAGGCACCTCACCGGAGCAGACAATGAGGGCACAGCACCGGAGCAGGCACTGAGGCACCTCACCGGAGCAGACAATGGGGCATAGCACCGGGGCAGACACTGAGGCACAGCACCAGAGCAGACAATGGGGCATAGCACCGGGGCAGACACTGAGGCACAGCACCGGGGCAGACATTGGGGCACAGCACTGGGGCAGACATTGGGGCACAGCACCGGAGCAGACACTGAGGCACAGCACCGGGGCAGACACTGAGGCACAGCACCGGGGCAGACACTGAGGCACAGCACCGGGGCAGACATTGGGGCACAGCACCGGGGCAGACACTGAGGCACAGCACCGGGGCAGACACTGGGGCACAGCACCGGGGCAGACATTGGGGCACAGCACCGGGGCAGACACTGGGGCACAGCAACGGGGCAGACATTGGGGCACAGCACCGGGGCAGACATTGGGGCACAGCACCGGAGCAGACACTGAGGCACAGCACCGGGGCAGACACTGAGGCACAGCACCGGGGCAGACATTGGGGCACAGCACCGGGGCAGACATTGGGGCACAGCACCGGGGCAGACATTGGGGCATAGCACCGGAGCAGACAATGGGGCACAGCACCGGGGCAGACATTGGGGCACAGCACCGGAGCAGACAATGGGGCACAGCACCGGGGCAGACACTGAGGCACAGCACCGGGGCAGACATTGGGGCACAGCACCGGGGCAGACAATGGGGCACAGCACCGGGGCAGACACTGAGGCACAGCACCGGAGCAGACAATGGGGCATAGCACCGGGGCAGACACTGAGGCACAGCACCGGAGCAGACACTGAGGCACAGCACCGGGGCAGACACTGAGGCACAGCACCGGGGCAGACACTGAGGCACAGCACCGGAGCAGACACTGAGGCACAGCACCGGAGCAGACACTGAGGCACAGCACCGGGGCAGACATTGGGGCACAGCACCGGGGCAGACACTGGGGCACAGCACCGGGGCAGACACTGGGGCACAGCACCGGGGCAGACACTGGGGCACAGCACCGGGGCAGACAATGGGGCACAGCACCGGGGCAGACACTGGGGCACAGCACCGGGGCAGACATTGGGGCACAGCACCGGGGCAGACACTGAGGCACAGCACCGGGGCAGACATTGGGGCAGACATTGGTGCCTGGAGAGCATTTCTATATTATCATCACCCGGCCGCTCGCTATGATGTCACCTCCGTTATCTTCCTGCTGTGATGAATATATCAGATGATTGATGGGATTTACTGTTCATACGATTCATGGTTGATGTGAAATACAATCCAGTCTCCGTGTTCCTGATAATGGGTCCTGGGAGCGAGAGCTGCGGCGCATACATCTATTCATTACTGAATCCTGGACCTCAAGATATAGGGTTAGAGAAAGGATATTGGGCCACATTTATCAGAATCTGTGCAGTGTGTACTATGTGCAGTGTCCTGTGTACTATGTGCAGTGTCCTGTGTACTATGTGCAGTGTGTACTGTGTGCAGGCCCCTGTGTACTATGTGCAGGGTGTACTATATGCAGTTACCTGTGTACTATGTGCAGTGTCCTGTGTACTATGTGCAGTGTGTACTGTGTGCAGTGTGTACTATGTGCAGTGTCCTGTGTACTATGTGCAGTGTCCTATGTACTATGTGCAGGGGGTGAACTATGTGCAGTGTGTACTGTGTGCAGTGTGTACTATGTGCAGTGTGTACTGTGTGCAGTGTGTACTATGTGCAGTGTGTACTATGTGCAGTGTGTACTATGTGCAGTGTCCTGTGTACTATGTGCAGTGTGTACTGTGTGCAGTGTGTACTATGTGCAGTGTCCTGTGTACTATGTGCAGTGTGTACTATGTGCAGTGTGTACTATGTGCAGTGTGTACTATGTGCAGTGTCCTGTGTACTATGTGCAGTGTGTACTCTGTGCAGTTACCTGTGTACTGTGCTGTGTGTACTATATGCAGTTACCTGTGTACTGTGCAGTGTCCTGTGTACTATGTGCAGTGTGTACTATGTGCAGTGTGTACTATGTGCAGTGTGTACTATGTGCAGTGTCCTGTGTACTATGTGCAGTGTGTACTCTGTGCAGTTACCTGTGTACTGTGCAGTGTGTACTATATGCAGTTACCTGTGTACTGTGCAGTGTCCTGTGTACTATGTGCAGTGTGTACTGTGTGCAGGCCCCTGTGTACTATGTGCAGGGTGTACTATATGCAGTTACCTGTGTACTATGTGCAGTTTCCTGTGTACTATGTGCAGTGTGTACTGTGTGCAGTGTGTACTATGTGCAGTGTGTACTATGTGCAGTGTGTACTATGTGCAGTGTCCTATGTACTATGTGCAGTGTGTACTGTGTGCAGTGTGTACTATGTGCAGTGTGTACTATGTGCAGTGTCCTGTGTACTATGTGCAGTGTGTACTATGTGCAGTGTCCTGTGTACTATGTGCAGTGTGTACTGTGTGCAGTGTGTACTATGTGCAGTGTGTACTATGTGCAGTGTGTACTATGTGCATTGTCCTGTGTACTATGTGCAGTGTGTACTATGTGCAGTGTCCTGTGTACTCTGTGCAGTTACATGTGTACTATGTGCAGTTACCTGTGTACTGTGCAGTGTGTACTATGTGCAGTGTCCTGTGTACTATGTGCAGTGTGTACTATGTGCAGTGTCCTGTGTACTATGTGCAGTGTGTACTATGTGCATTGTCCTGTGTACTATGTGCAGTGTGTACTATGTGCAGTGTCCTGTGTACTCTGTGCAGTTACATGTGTACTATGTGCAGTTACCTGTGTACTGTGCAGTGTGTACTATGTGCAGTGTCCTGTGTACTATGTGCAGTGTGTACTATGTGCAGTGTCCTGTGTACTATGTGCAGTGTGTACTCTGTGCAGTTACATGTGTACTGTGTACTATGTGCAGTTACCTGTGTACTGTGCTGTGTGTACTATATGCAGTTACCTGTGTACTGTGCAGTGTGTACTATGTGCAGTGTCCTGTGTAGTGTACAGTGCAGTTACCTGTGTATAGTGCAGGAGGCGCCAGATTCAGGATTTCTGGTGCACCTTCTGCATGGATCTATCGCCCCCTGCACTTTCCCTACAGAGTAACTTTTTTGGTGCACCTATACCATGTGGCGTGCGACTCAATTCTGTTGGACTCTGCATGATAAATGTGCGGCACGGCCCGGCTGAGCACCGGAGCGCCCCCTTCAGGGCAGAATTTTCTGTCACATCAGGTACAGCGCAGCGCGGACACTTTATAAATACCTGCACAAGCAGTTTGCACTGAGAAGAACATACAACGTGACTGTATGCGGACGGACGTGGCGTCCAGGGTCAGGCGATGGCGTACTGCTGCCCTCTGCCCGTACAGAACCACAACTCATCATGTGACGTGTACGGCCTGAGCGACCCCAGTGATTATAGGTTATGACCCCTACAATGGCCGCGTCGATGGGCGACCTGAAGCTGCAGCGGCCGGGTGTGCGGGGATAGTACAGGGGTCCAGGGCACTGTAGCGTCACCTCCATGTCTGGGGGTCTTTATTGTATTAGCAGGACAGGACACCCCAGGACCCGGATGTGACTAGAAATAACTCCTGTACTGGTTCTGGTCCAATCTGGGAAATCGCCGTAGTGTTTGTAGATTACAGACTGAGCACAACTGTGTGAATGGGGCCTAATATTATTATCAGCCCCTCCTGCGGTGTGCGGACCCCCTAGTCAGGGCCACAGGGGGAGTCCAGTTTTATTATTATGGTTTTTAAGATAATTTGCATTAATCAGACAATCCCTTTAATGAAGGGGTTAATATCAGAGGAGCCGTCCATGAGGTAAGTTGTTCCCCCGGTAGGTCCCTGGTGCTCGCTGCGTCTAGTCTGGATTTATCTGCAGTAATTGGGTTTTTACACCATATAAATGAGACTAGGCCGGAGCCTCCTCCTGGAGTTATGAAGGCTTCGGGCCTAGTGTCATCCATAGTAACCGTACTTGTCAGCTGACTGTAGCAGACCAATAGCAAGCAATGTTTCAGAACAGAAAACACTCATTTGATTGGTTGTTATAGATTCATTATACCATCCAATCAGATGCGGCGGCTCTTTTACTACATTGTAGGTTATGAAAAGAAAGCAGAGATCTGATTGGTTGCTTGAGGCCCATAACAACCAGTTACAGGATTTTATTATTCTGTTGAAGGTTAGAAAATGAAAGCAGCAATAGGATTGGCTGAAACATCCCCAACTGTTGTGCTTCAAATCTCCATTCTATCAGCTGATTGGTCGATATTTACAAGACTCAAAAAATAAGTCCGGGAACATCTAAAATACCTAAACTGCCCCCATTTTACAGGAGAATCTGGAGGTCCACAAGACTAATACAATTGTCAAGTAAAATATTATGAAACTTATGAAAATTTATTAAAACTTCCCCACAAGAAAAACATTCATGAAGTCCCGCCCCCTCGGCAGCTGTAATTATGGAAGTTTTTTTAGTTTGCATTCAATTTTGAAAATGTAAACCTGAGAGTCCGTATCCTAATCGTGTTCTGCGTAGGCCGGAGTGACATCACTGCTCCTGGTGATGTCACAGAATCGCCGGGGGGGAGGGGGGGGATATGAGGGATTTATCAATGATGTCATAACATGGCGGCAGAAACTGTACACGTGTCGGGATGTGTCTGAATAAAGTTAGATGGATTTGTGTAGCTTATATGACAAGATGGCCGCCGTTGTGCTGCACCGGTAACCGAAAACGGTTGGAGCAGATGATATCACATGTCACATGATCCTCTGCCGGAGAAGCAAAAAATATATAACTGTACTAAAAAAACGGAAAAAGCTTCACATTTTTTCATGGTTTCCTCGGGTGATGTTCAGCGGTCGTCCTGCAAGAAAGTGTGAAAAAACACAATAAAATATGAAATTCTCTGCCATTTTGTAATCTAGACGTGGCAGGATGGAGATCCCCTTTAAGCCACGCCCCCAGGACTCACCTGTCTGGTGATTTGTTCTAGGGATGAGCTGCAGTTCCTGCGGATGTAGGCTGCGGCGGTGGTGAAGCAGTTCTGCAGCAGGCTGGGCACGCTTTTGCCCACCCTGCTGGTTAAGGACATGGCGGCTATCATGGTGGCCTGCTCCACCTCCATCCCGGGGGGCAGGCTGCTGGACAGCACCGACTTCACCGCGTCCGCGAAGCGCTGCAAAGGGAATTGTGGGTAATCACCACAGGAGGAGATCATCATTACGTTCTCTAATCACAACCAAAGCTGCAACCACCTGACTGTGTATAAGCCCCTCCCTCCTGACTGACTAAGCTCCTCCCTCCTGACTGTGTCTAAGCCCCTCCCTCCTGACTATTTATACGTACATCCTCCGTCAGTGACTTGCTCAGGATATCATTCACTAATCCCTCCACCACTTCCGATGTGATCGTCCCGTCTTGTTCAAAGCGGTCGCCCATCTCCGCCAGCTGCGCGCCGATCCTGCGGTACAGCTCGCTATCGTCATCAGGCTGCGGCCCTGCAGGAAGAGGAGACCTGTCACCATGGTAACACACAGCTGTAACAAGGCGGCCATTGTTATAGATCCACACATGTACTTACCTCCATCTGGCTCTATAATACACCGATACCCCACACCGCCCCGACCATCAGTCTCCAGCTCGGAACCATGACCCAGTAACTTCTCCAGAGAACCGAGCTCAAACCTGTAGTCAGAGTCACCGGATTTCTGGTTCTTTAAGAAGGCGACAAAAATCAGTTCCACCTCCATCATTATATACAGGGACCTAAAAATACAAGGAATATCATCAGCACATAGGGGGCAGTATTATAGTAGTTATATTCCTGTACATAGGGGGCAGTATTATAGTAGTTATATTCTTGTACATAGAGGGCAGTATTATAGTAGTTATATTCCTGTACATAGGGGGCAGTATTATAGTAGTTATATTCCTGTACATAGGGGCAGTATTATAGTAGTTATATTCCTGTACATAGGGGGCAGTATTATAGTAGTTATATTCCTGTACATAGGGGGCAGTATTATAGTAGTTATATTCTTGTACATAGAGGGCAGTATTATAGTAGTTATATTCCTGTACATAGGGGGCAGTATTATAGTAGTTATATTCCTGTACATAGGGGCAGTATTATAGTAGTTATATTCTTGTACATAGGGGGCAGTATTATAGTAGTTATATTCCTGTACATAGGAGGCAGTATTATAGTAGTTATATTCTTGTACATAGGGGACAGTATTATAGTAGTTATATTCCTGTACATAGGGGGCAGTATTATAGTAGTTATATTCTTGTACATAGAGGGCAGTATTATAGTAGTTATATTCCTGTACATAGGGGGCAGTATTATAGTAGTTATATTCCTGTACATAGGGGGCAGTATTATAGTAGTTATATTCTTGTACATAGGGGGCAGTATTATAGTAGTTATATTCCTGTACATAGGGGGCAGTATTATAGTAGTTATATTCCTGTACATAGGGGGCAGTATTATAGTAGTTATATTCTTGTACATAGAGGGCAGTATTATAGTAGTTATATTCCTGTACATAGGGGGCAGTATTATAGTAGTTATATTCCTGTACATAGGGGGCAGTATTATAGTAGTTATATTCTTGTACATAGAGGGCAGTATTATAGTAGTTATATTCCTGTACATAGAGGGCAGTATTATAGTAGTTATATTCCTGTACATAGGGGGCAGTATTATAGTAGTTATATTCCTGTACATAGGGGGCAGTATTATAGTAGTTATATTCTTGTACATAGAGGGCAGTATTATAGTAGTTATATTCCTGTACATAGGGGGCAGTATTATAGTAGTTATATTCCTGTACATAGGGGGCAGTATTATAGTAGTTATATTCTTGTACATAGGGGGCAGTATTATAGTAGTTATATTCCTGTACATAGGGGCAGTATTATAGTAGTTATATTCCTGTACATAGGGGGCAGTATTATAGTAGTTATATTCTTGTACATAGAGGGCAGTATTATAGTAGTTATATTCCTGTACATAGGGGGCAGTATTATAGTAGTTATATTCCTGTACATAGGGGGCAGTATTATAGTAGTTATATTCTTGTACATAGAGGGCAGTATTATAGTAGTTATATTCCTGTACATAGAGGGCAGTATTATAGTAGTTATATTCCTGTACATAGGGGGCAGTATTATAGTAGTTATATTCCTGTACATAGGGGGCAGTATTATAGTAGTTATATTCTTGTACATAGAGGGCAGTATTATAGTAGTTATATTCCTGTACATAGGGGGCAGTATTATAGTAGTTATATTCCTGTACATAGGGGGCAGTATTATAGTAGTTATATTCTTGTACATAGGGGGCAGTATTATAGTAGTTATATTCCTGTACATAGGGGGCAGTATTATAGTAGTTATATTCCTGTACATAGGGGCAGTATTATAGTAGTTATATTCCTGTACATAGGGGGCAGTATTATAGTAGTTATATTCTTGTACATAGAGGGCAGTATTATAGTAGTTATATTCCTGTACATAGGGGGCAGTATTATAGTAGTTATATTCCTGTACATAGAGGGCGGTATTATAGTAGTTATATTCCTGTACATAGGGGGCAGTATTATAGTAGTTATATTCCTGTACATAGGGGGCAGTATTATAGTAGTTATATTCTTGTACATAGAGGGCAGTATTATAGTAGTTATATTCCTGTACATAGGGGGCAGTATTATAGTAGTTATATTCCTGTACATAGGGGCAGTATTATAGTAGTTATATTCTTGTACATAGGGGGCAGTATTATAGTAGTTATATTCCTGTACATAGGGGGCAGTATTATAGTAGTTATATTCCTGTACATAGGGGGCAGTATTATAGCAGTTATATTCCTGTACATAGGGGGCAGTATTATAGCAGTTATATTCCTGTACATAGGGGGCAGTATTATAGTAGTTATATTCCTGTACATAGGGGGCAGTATTATAGTAGTTATATTCTTGTACATAGGGGGCAGTATTATAGTAGTTATATTCTTGTGTATAGGGGGCAGTATTATAGTAGTTATATCCCTGTACATAGGGGGCAGTATTATAGTAGTTATATTCTTGTACATAGGGGGCGGTATTATAGTAGTTATATCCCTGTACATAGGGGGGCAGTATTATAGTAGTTATATTCCTGTACATAGGGGGCAGTATTATAGTAGTTATATTCCTGTACATAGAGGGCAGTATTATAGTAGTTATATCCCTGTACATAGGGGGCAGTATTATAGTAGTTATATTCTTGTACATAGGGGACAGTATTATAGTAGTTATATTCTTGTACATAGAGGGCAGTATTATAGTAGTTATATTCCTGTACATAGGGGGCAGTATTATAGTAGTTATATTCTTGTACATGGGGGGCAGTATTATAGTAGTTATATTCCTGTACATAGGAGGCAGTATTATAGTAGTTATATTCCTGTACATAGGAGGCAGTATTATAGTAGTTATATCCCTGTACATAGGGGGCAGTATTATAGTAGTTATATTCCTGTACATAGGGGGCAGTATTATAGTAGTTATATTCTTGTACATAGGGGACAGTATTATAGTAGTTATATTCCTGTACATAGATGGCAGTATTATAGTAGTTATATTCCTGTACATAGGGGGCAGTATTATAGTAGTTATATTCCTGTACATAGGAGGCAGTATTATAGTAGTTATATTCCTGTACATAGGGGGCAGTATTATAGTAGTTATATCCCTGTACATAGGGGGCAGTATTATAGTAGTTATATTCCTGTACATAGGGGGCAGTATTATAGTAGTTATATCCCTGTACATAGGGGCAGTATTATAGTAGTTATATTCCTGTACATAGGGGGCAGTATTATAGTAGTTATATTCTTGTACATAGAGGGCAGTATTATAGTAGTTATATTCCTGTACATAGGGGGCAGTATTATAGTAGTTATATTCTTGTACATAGGGGGCAGTATTATAGTAGTTATATTCCTGTACATAGGGGGCAGTATTATAGTAGTTATATTCTTGTACATAGGGGGCAGTATTATAGTAGTTATATTCCTGTACATAGGAGGCAGTATTATAGTAGTTATATTCCTGTACATAGGGGGCAGTATTATAGTAGTTATATTCCTGTACATAGGGGGCAGTATTATAGTAGTTGTATTCCTGTACATAGGGGGCAGTATTATAGTAGTTATATTCCTGTACATAGGGGGCAGTATTATAGTAGTTATATTCCTGTACATAGGGGGCAGTATTATAGTAGTTATATTCTTGTACATAGGGGGCAGTATTATAGTAGTTATATTCTTGTACATAGGGGGCAGTATTATAGTAGTTATATTCCTGTACATAGGGGGCAGTATTATAGTAGTTATATTCTTGTACATAGGGGGCAGTATTATAGTAGTTCTATTCCTGTACATAGGGGGCAGTATTATAGTAGTTATATTCCTGTACATAGGGGGCAGTATTATAGTAGTTATATTCCTGTACATAGGGGGCAGTATTATAGTAGTTATATTCTTGTACATAGGGGGCAGTATTATAGTAGTTATATTCTTGTACATAGGGGACAGTATTATAGTAGTTATATTCCTGTACATAGGGGGCAGTATTATAGTAGTTATATTCTTGTACATAGGGGGCAGTATTATAGTAGTTATATTCCTGTACATAGGGGGCAGTATTATAGTAGTTATATTCTTGTACATAGGGGGCAGTATTATAGTAGTTATATTCCTGTACATAGGCGGCAGTATTATAGTAGTTATATTCTGGTACATAGGGGGCAGTATTATAGTAGTTATATTCCTGTACATAGGGGGCAGTATTATAGTAGTTATATTCCTGTACATAGGGGGCAGTATTATAGTAGTTATATTCTTGTACATAGTGGGCAGTATTATAGTAGTTATATTCCTGTACATAGAGGGCAGTATTATAGTAGTTATATTCCTGTACATAGGGGGCAGTATTATAGTAGTTATATTCCTGTACATAGGGGGCAGTATTATAGTACATTACATGTTAGATGATATAATAGGTCAGTGTATTATCTGTGATGTCATTCCTCTGCAGGGAGTAGGAAATACCCGGCAGTATATCATCATAGTATATAAGGCTGGAAGGAGACACAAGTCCAACCTTCAAGAATTAAATAAATGTTTTATCCCCATAACCCGTGATTTTTTTTCTCTCCAGAAAGTCATCCAGGCCTCTCTTGTGATGTCATTTCCTCGTCTGTTACTATAAATCTGATCTTTATTCTCTCCTCGTGTATTTTCTGTGTCTTGTGATGAGTTTAGTTTCTCAGTAAATAAGAAATGGAAACAGAAAGGAATATAACATCCATGGCCGCCTTCAGGGATGGAGGGGGAATACTGGGACTATACAGAGTACTGCGGGCGTGGGGGAGCGTCCCATGGAGAAGTGGTGGCTGGAAGAAGCTGACATGGTGAGTAGGTAGAAGAAGAGAATGAAAGAAATTGTAGCTGTGCAGTGGTCACAGTTCTGGCGCTGTAGCTGTGCAGTGGTCACAGTTCTGGCGCTGTAGCTGTGCAGTGGTCACAGTTCTGGCGCTGTAGCGGTGCAGTGGTCACAGTTCTGGCGCTGTAGCGGTGCAGTGGTCACAGTTCTGGCGCTGTAGCGGTGCAGTGATCACAGTTCTGGCGCTGTAGCGGTGCAGTGGTCACAGTTCTGGCGCTGTAGCGGTGCAGTGGTCACAGTTCTGGCGCTGTAGCGGTGCAGTGGTCACAGTTCTGGCGCTGTAGCGGTGCAGTGGTCACAGTTCTGGCGCTGTAGCTGTGCAGTGGTCACAGTTCTGGCGCTGTAGCTGTGCAGTGGTCACAGTTCTGGCGCTGTAGCTGTGCAGTGGTCACAGTTCTGGCGCTGTAGCGGTGCAGTGGTCACAGTTCTGGCGCTGTAGCTGTGCAGTGGTCACAGTTCTGGCGCTGTAGCGGTGCAGTGGTCACAGTTCTGGCGCTGTAGCGGTGCAGTGGTCACAGTTCTGGCGCTGTAGCGGTGCAGTGGTCACAGTTCTGGCGCTGTAGCGGTGCAGTGGTCACAGTTCTGGCGCTCTAGCGGTGTAGTGGTCACAGTTCTGGCGCTGTAGCTGTGCAGTGGTCACAGTTCTGGCGCTGTAGCGGTGCAGTGGTCACAGTTCTGGCGCTGTAGCTGTGCAGTGGTCACAGTTCTGGCGCTGTAGCGGTGCAGTGGTCACAGTTCTGGCGCTGTAGCTGTGCAGTGGTCACAGTTCTGGCGCTGTAGCGGTGCAGTGGTCACAGTTCTGGTGCTGTAGCGGTGCAGTGATGACAGTTCTGGTGCTGTAGCGGTGTAGTGATGACAGTTCTGGCGCTCTAGCGGTGTAGTGATCACAGTTCTGGTGCTGTAGCGGTGTAGTGGTCACAGCTCTGGTGCTGTAGCGGTGTAGTGATGACAGTTCTGGTGCTGTAGCAGTGTAGTGATGACAGTTCTAGCGCTCTAGCGGTGTAGTGATCACAGTTCTGGCGCTGTAGCGGTGTAGTGGTCACAGTTCTGGTGCTGTAGCGGTGTAGTGATGACAGTTCTGGCGCTCTAGCGGTGTAGTGGTCACAGTTCTGGTGCTGTAGCTGTGTAGTGATCACAGCTCTGGTGCTGTAGCGGTGCAGTGATCATAGTTCTGGTGCTGTAGCTGTGTAGTGATCACAGTTCTGGCGCTGTAGCGGTGTAGTGGTCACAGTTCTGGCGCTGTAGCTGTGCAGTGGTCACAGTTCTGGCGCTGTAGCTGTGCAGTGGTCACAGTTCTGGCGCTGTAGCTGTGCAGTGGTCACAGTTCTGGCGCTGTAGCTGTGCAGTGGTCACAGTTCTGGCGCTGTAGCGGTGCAGTGGTCACAGTTCTGGCGCTGTAGCTGTGCAGTGGTCACAGTTCTGGCGCTGTAGCGGTGCAGTGATCACAGTTCTGGCGCTGTAGCTGTGCAGTGGTCACAGTTCTGGCGCTGTAGCGGTGCAGTGGTCACAGTTCTGGCGCTGTAGCGGTGCAGTGGTCACAGTTCTGGCGCTGTAGCTGTGCAGTGGTCACAGTTCTGGCGCTGTAGCTGTGCAGTGGTCACAGTTCTGGCGCTGTAGCTGTGCAGTGGTCACAGTTCTGGCGCTGTAGCTGTGCAGTGGTCACAGTTCTGGCGCTGTAGCTGTGCAGTGGTCACAGTTCTGGCGCTGTAGCGGTGCAGTGGTCACAGTTCTGGCGCTGTAGCGGTGCAGTGGTCACAGTTCTGGCGCTGTAGCGGTGCAGTGGTCACAGTTCTGGCGCTGTAGCGGTGCAGTGGTCACAGTTCTGGCGCTGTAGCGGTGCAGTGGTCACAGTTCTGGCGCTGTAGCGGTGCAGTGGTCACAGTTCTGGCGCTCTAGCGGTGTAGTGGTCACAGTTCTGGCGCTGTAGCTGTGCAGTGGTCACAGTTCTGGCGCTGTAGCGGTGCAGTGGTCACAGTTCTGGCGCTGTAGCTGTGCAGTGGTCACAGTTCTGGCGCTGTAGCGGTGCAGTGGTCACAGTTCTGGCGCTGTAGCTGTGCAGTGGTCACAGTTCTGGCGCTGTAGCGGTGCAGTGGTCACAGTTCTGGCGCTGTAGCGGTGCAGTGATCACAGTTCTGGCGCTGTAGCTGTGCAGTGGTCACAGTTCTGGCGCTGTAGCTGTGTAGTGGTCACAGTTCTGGTGCTGTAGCGGTGTAGTGGTCACAGCTCTGTTGCTGTAGCGGTGTAGTGATGACAGTTCTGGTGCTGTAGCGGTGTAGTGATGACAGTTCTGGTGCTGTAGCGGTGTAGTGATGACAGTTCTGGCGCTCTAGCGGTGTAGTGATCACAGTTCTGGTGCTGTAGCGGTGTAGTGGTCACAGCTCTGGTGCTGTAGCGGTGTAGTGATGACAGTTCTGGTGCTGTAGCAGTGTAGTGATGACAGTTCTAGCGCTCTAGCGGTGTAGTGATCACAGTTCTGGCGCTGTAGCGGTGTAGTGGTCACAGTTCTGGTGCTGTAGCGGTGTAGTGATGACAGTTCTGGCGCTCTAGCGGTGTAGTGGTCACAGTTCTGGTGCTGTAGCTGTGTAGTGATCACAGCTCTGGTGCTGTAGCGGTGCAGTGATCATAGTTCTGGTGCTGTAGCTGTGTAGTGATCACAGTTCTGGCGCTGTAGCGGTGTAGTGGTCACAGTTCTGGCGCTGTAGCTGTGCAGTGGTCACAGTTCTGGCGCTGTAGCTGTGCAGTGGTCACAGTTCTGGCGCTGTAGCTGTGCAGTGGTCACAGTTCTGGCGCTCTAGCGGTGTAGTGGTCACAGTTGTGGCGCTGTAGCGGTGCAGTGGTCACAGTTCTGGCGCTGTAGCTGTGCAGTGGTCACAGTTCTGGCGCTGTAGCGGTGTAGTGATCATAGTTCTGGTGCTGTAGCTGTGCAGTGGTCACAGTTCTGGCGCTGTAGCGGTGTAGTGGTCACAGTTGTGGCGCTGTAGCTGTGCAGTGGTCACAGTTCTGGCGCTGTAGCTGTGCAGTGGTCACAGTTCTGGCGCTGTAGCTGTGCAGTGGTCACAGTTCTGGCGCTCTAGCGGTGTAGTGGTCACAGTTGTGGCGCTGTAGCGGTGCAGTGGTCACAGTTCTGGCGCTGTAGCTGTGCAGTGGTCACAGTTCTGGCGCTCTAGCGGTGTAGTGGTCACAGTTCTGGTGCTGTAGCTGTGTAGTGATCACAGCTCTGGTGCTGTAGCGGTGCAGTGATCATAGTTCTGGTGCTGTAGCTGTGTAGTGATCACAGTTCTGGTGCTGTAGCGGTGTAGTGGTCACAGTTCTGGCGCTGTAGCTGTGCAGTGGTCACAGTTCTGGCGCTGTAGCTGTGCAGTGGTCACAGTTCTGGTGCTGTAGCGGTGTAGTGGTCACAGTTGTGGCGCTGTAGCTGTGCAGTGGTCACAGTTCTGGTGCTGTAGCGGTGTAGTAAGCTTATGGTCCCATTATAGTATTATTCTACTACACTAATATCAGCGAGGAAAAGGGGGTCAGCGCCCGATAACATTTATAGAAATTCTCCCGGAGCAAAGTTATTACACAGCAACGCCACAAACAGCGGAACCTCTTACAGAGTGTGAATAATAATAATAATAATAATCCGACATTAACCCCTGCAGGACTGTGGGGTCACATGACAAATACAGCAAGACCGAGCGACACAATGTAACATCAGCCACCAAAACTACAAATGTATCTAATCCCACCCTGTGCGATACAGCCTGCAGAGCTGTGTATCTAATCCCACCCTGTGCGATACAGCCTGCAGAGCTGTGTATCTAATCCCACCCTGTGCGATACAGCCTGCAGAGCTGTGTATCTAATCCCACCCTGTGCGATACAGCCTGCAGAGCTGTGTATCTAATCCCACCCTGTGCGATACAGCCTGCAGAGCTGTGTATCTAATCCTCTCCTGTGTGATACTGTCTGCTGAGCTGTGTATCTAATCCTCTCCTGTGTGATACTGTCTGCGGAGCTGTGTATCTAATCCCATCCTGTGTGATACTGTCTGCTGAGCTGTGTATCTAATCCTCTCCTGTGTGATACTGACTGCTGAGCAGTGTATCTCATCCTCTCCTGTGTGATACTGGCTGCTGAGCTGTGTATCTAATCCCATCCTGTGTGATACTGTCTGCAGAGCTGTGTATCTAATCCCATCCTGTGTGATACTGACTGCTGGGCTGTGTATCTCATCCTCTCCTGTGTGATACTGCCTGCAGAGCTGTGTATCTAATACTATCCTGTGTGATACTGTCTGCTGAGCTGTGTATCTAATCCTCTCCTGTGTGATACTGACTGCTGAGCTGTGTATCTAATCCCATCCTGTGTGATACTGACTGCTGGGCTGTGTATCTCATCCTCTCCTGTGTGATACTGCCTGCAGAGCTGTGTATCTAATCCTATCCTGTGTGATACTGTCTGCTGAGCTGTGTATCTAATCCTCTCCTGTGTGATACTGACTGCTGAGCTGTGTATCTAATCCCATCCTGTGTGATACTGACTGCTGGGCTGTGTATCTCATCCTCTCCTGTGTGATACTGCCTGCAGAGCTGTGTATCTAATCCTATCCTGTGTGATACTGTCTGCTGAGCTGTGTATCTAATCCTCTCCTGTGTGATACTGTCTGCTGAGCTGTGTATCTAATCCTCTCCTGTGTGATACTGTCTGCTGAGCTGTGTATCTAATCCCATCCTGTGTGATACTCCCTGCTGAGCTGTGTATCTAATCCTCTCCTGTGTGATACTGGCTGCTGAGCTGTGTATCTCATCCCATCCTGTGTGATACTGTCTGCAGAGCTGTGTATCTAATCCCATCCTGTGTGATACTGCCTGCTGAGCTGTGTATCTCATCCTCTCCTGTGTGATACTGTCTGCTGAGCTGTGTATCTAATCCCATCCTGTGTGATACTGACTGCTGAGCTGTGTATCTAATCCTATCCTGTGTGATACTGTCTGCTGAGCTGTGTATCTAATCCCATCCTGTGTGATACTGACTGCTGAGCTGTGTATCTCATCCTATCCTGTGTGATACTGTCTGCTGAGCTGTATATCTAATCCTCTCCTGTGTGATACAGTCTGCTGAGCTGTGTACCTCCCCAGTGGCAGGTAGGTGGCAGGCAGGTAGGTGACAGGAGAGGACACTTACCTGTGTTGTTGCGGCTCCCGGTTTCCTCTTCTCTTCCTTGTTGTCCTCCTCCTACTTTTATACACAACCCGGAGCCCGCCCCCTGGACACGCCCCTTAAAGCTGAACACACCCACACAGCGACCAGCACTACATACTGAGACAGTATCACACAGGAGAGGATTAGATACACAGCTCAGCAGTATCACACAGGAGAGGATTAGATACACAGCTCAGCAGTATCACACAGGAGAGGATTAGATACACAGCTCAGCAGTATCACACAGGAGAGGATTAGATACACAGCTCAGCAGTATCACACAGGAGAGGATTAGATACACAGCTGAGCAGTATCACACAGGAGAGGATTAGATACACAGCTCAGCAGGCAGTATCACACAGGAGAGGATTAGATACACAGCTCAGCAGGCAGTATCACACAGGAGAGGATTAGATACACAGCTCAGCAGGGAGTATCACACAGGATAGGATTAGATACACAGCTCAGCAGGCAGTATCACACAGGATAGGATTAGATACACAGCTCAGCAGACTGTATCACACAGGATAGGATTAGATACACAGCTCAGCAGACTGTATCACACAGGATAGGATTAGATACACAGCTCATCAGACAGTATCACACAGGATAGGATTAGATACACAGCTCATCAGACAGTATCACACAGGATAGGATTAGATACACAGCTCAGCAGACTGTATCACACAGGAGAGGATTAGATACACTGCTCAGCAGACAGTATCACACAGGAGAGGATTAGATACACAGCGCAGCAGACAGTATCACACAGGAGAGGATTAGATACACAGCTCAGCAGCCAGTATCACACAGGAGAGGATTAGATACACAGCTCAGCAGACAGTATCACACAGGAGAGGATTAGATACACAGCTCAGCAGTCAGTATCACACAGGAGAGGATTAGATACACAGCTCTGCAGGGAGTATCACACAGGATAGGATTAGATACACAGCTCAGCAGACTGTATCACACAGGATAGGATTAGATACACAGTTTAGCAGTCAGTATCACACAGGAGAGGATTAGATACACAGCTCAGCAGACAGCATCACACAGGACAGGATGAGATACACAGCTCTGCAGGGAGTATCACACAGGATAGGATTAGATACACAGCTCAGCAGACAGTATCACACAGGATAGGATTAGATACACAGCTCAGCAGACAGTATCACACAGGATAGGATTAGATACACAGCTCAGCAGACAGTATCACACAGGATAGGATTAGATACACAGCTCAGCAGACAGTATCACACAGGATAGGATTAGATACACAGCTCAGCAGACAGTATCACACAGGAGAGGATTAGATACACAGCTCAGCAGGGAGTATCACACAGGAGAGGATTAGATACACAGCTCAGCAGACAGTATCACACAGGATAGGATTAGATACACAACTCAGCAGACAGTATCACACAGGATAGGATTAGATACACAGCTCAGCAGACAGTATCACACAGGATAGGATTAGATACACAGCTCAGCAGTCAGTATCACACAGGAGAGGATGAGATACACAGCTCAGCAGGCAGTATCACACAGGATAGGATTAGATACACAGCTCAGCAGTCAGTATCACACAGGATAAGATTAGATACACAGCTCAGCAGACAGTATCACACAGGAGAGGATTAGATACACAACTCAGCAGACTATCACACAGGATAGGATTAGATACACAGCTCAGCAGACAGTATCACACAGGACAGGATGAGATACACAGCTCAGCAGGCAGTATCACACAGGAGAGGATTAGATACACAACTCAGCAGACTATCACACAGGATAGGATTAGATACACAGCTCAGCAGACAGTATCACACAGGACAGGATGAGATACACAGCTCAGCAGACAGTATCACACAGGAGAGGATTAGATACACAGCTCAGCAGACAGTATCACACAGGATAGGATTAGATACACAGCTCAGCAGACAGTATCACACAGGATTAGATACACAACTCAGCAGACAGTATCACACAGGATGGAATTAGATACACAGTTCAGCAGACAGTATCACACAGGATGGAATTAGATACACAGCTCAGCAGACAGTATCACACAGGAAGGGATTAGATACACAGCTCAGCAGACAGTATCACACAGGATAGGATTAGATACACAGCTCAGCAGACAGTATCACACAGGACAGGATTAGATACACAGCTCAGCAGACAGTATCACACAGGAGAGGATTAGATACACAGCTCAGCAGGCAGTATCACACAGGATAGGATTAGATACACATCTTAGCAGACAGTATCACACAGGATGGGATTAGATACATGGCTCAGCAGACAGTATCACACAGGATGGGATTAGATACACAGCTCTGCAGGCAGTATCACACAGGATGGGATTAGATACACAGCTCAGCAGACAGTATCACACAGGATGGGATTAGATACACAGCTCAGCAGACAGTATCACACAGGATAGGATTAGATACACAGCTCAGCAGACAGTATCACACAGGAGAGGATTAGATACACAGCTCAGCAGACAGCATCACACAGGAGGGGATTAGATACACAGCTCAGCAGGCAGTATCACACAGGATAGGATTAGATACACAGCTCAGCAGGCAGTATCACACAGGAGAAGATTAGATACACAGCTCAGCAGACAGTATCACACAGGATGGGATTAGATACACAGCTCAGCAGTCAGTATCACACAGGATGGGATTAGATACACAGCTCAGCAGTCAGTATCACACAGGAGAGGATTAGATACACAGCTCAGAAGTCAGTATCACACAGGAGAGGATTAGATACACAGCTCAGCAGTCAGTATCACACAGGAGGGGATTAGATACACAGCTCAGCAGACAGTATCACACAGGAGGGGATTAGATACACAGCTCAGCAGACAGTATCACACAGGATGGGATTAGATACGCAGCTCAGCAGACTGTATCACAGAGGATGGGATTAGATACACAGCTCAGCAGGCAGTATCACACAGGATAGGATTAGATACACAGCTCAGCAGACAGTATCACACAGGAGAGGATTATATACACAGCTCAGCAGACAGTAACACACAGGAGGGGATTAGATACGCAGCTCAGCAGACTGTATCACACAGGATGGGATTAGATACACAGCTCAGCAGGCAGTATCACACAGGAGGGGATTAGATACACAGCTCAGCAGGCAGTATCACACAGGATTAGATACATCTTTGGGCTATTTTTCAGATTATCTGCCAACAGGAAGTGGAGTTGTCACCATAGCAACTCCTCTGCTCCCTTCTCTCATTGGACAGCTTGCAGTCAGAGCTGTGATTGGCTGCTGTGAGCTCCTCTCTCTGCGCAGTGTCTGTATATAACTCCACATCTCTACCCCAGATACACAGGAAGATGCAGCTCCTGCCCGGATACCAGGTGTCCTCCTATCACTGCTAGGGGTGACTGTCCTATACCATGGCCCCCACATCACACCAGCAGGGGGCAGTGTGTCCTCCTATCACTGCTAGGGGTGACTGTCCTATACCATGGCCCCCACATCACACCAGCAGGGGGCAGTGTCCTCCTATCACGGCTAGGGGTGACTGTTCTATACCATGGCCCCCACATCATCACACCAGCAGGGGGCAGTGTCCTCCTATCACTGCTAGGGGTGACTGTCCTATACCATGGCCCCCACATCATCACACCAGCAGGGGGCAGTGTCCTCCTATCACTGCTAGGGGTGACTGTCCTATACCATGGCCCCCACATCATCACACCAGCAGGGGGCAGTGTGTCCTCCTATCACTGCTAGGGGTGACTGTCCTATACCATGGCCCCCACATCACACCAGCAGGGGGCAGTGTCCTCCTATCACTGCTAGGGGTGACTGTCCTATACCATGGCCCCCACATCATCACACCAGCAGGGGGCAGTGTCCTCCTATCACTGTTAGGGGTGACTGTCCTATACCATGGCCCCCCACATCACACCAGCAGGGGGCAGTGTCCTCCTATCACTGTTAGGGGTGACTGTCCTATACCATGGCCCCCACATCATCACACTAGCAGGGGGCAGTGTCCTCCTATCACTGTTAGGGGTGACTGTCCTATACCATGGCCCCACATCATCACACCAGCAGGGGGCAGTGTCCTCCTATCACTGCTAGGGGTGACTGTCCTATACCATGGCCCCACATCATCACACCAGCAGGGGGCAGTGTGTCCTCCTATCACTGCTAGGGGTGACTGTCCTATACCATGGCCCCCACATCATCACACCAGCAGGGGGCAGTGTCCTCCTATCACTGTTAGGGGTGACTGTCCTATACCATGGCCCCACATCATCACACCAGCAGGGGGCAGTGTCCTCCTATCACTGCTAGGGGTGACTGTCCTATACCATGGCCCCACATCATCACACCAGCAGGGGGCAGTGTGTCCTCCTATCACTGCTAGGGGTGACTGTCCTATACCATGGCCCCCACATCACACCAGCAGGGGGCAGTGTCCTCCTATCACTGTTAGGGGTGACTGTCCTATACCATGGCCCCCACATCATCACACCAGCAGGGGGCAGTGTCCTCCTATCACTACTAGGGGTGACTGTCCTATACCATGGCCCCCACATCATCACACCAGCAGGGGGCAGTGTCCTCCTATCACTGCTAGGGGTGACTGTCCTATACCATGGACCCCACATCATCACACCAGCAGGGGGCAGTGTGTCCTCCTATCACTACTAGGGGTGACTGTCCTATACCATGACCCCACATCATCACACCAGCAGGGGGCAGTGTCCTCCTATCACTGCTAGGGGTGACTGTTCTATACCATGGACCCCACATCATCACACCAGCAGGGGGCAGTGTGTCCTCCTATCACTACTAGGGGTGACTGTCCTATACCATGGCCCCCACATCATCACACCAGCAGGGGGCAGTGTCCTCCTATCACTACTAGGGGTGACTGTCCTATACCATGGCCCCCCACATCACACCAGCAGGGGGCAGTGTCCTCCTATCACTGCTAGGGGTGACTGTCCTATACCATGGCCCCCACATCATCTCCCCAGCAGGGGGCAGTGTGTCCTCCTATCACTGCTAGGGGTGACTGTCCTATACAATGGCCTCCACATCATCACACCAGCAGGGGGCAGTGTGTCCTCCTATCACTACTAGGGGTGACTGTCCTATACCATGGCCCCCACATCATCACACCAGCAGGGGGCAGTGTCCTCCTATCACTGCTAGGTACAGGGGGGGATACAATCTATTACTCTCTGTTATCAGCCATTACATCCCGGGGAGAGGAGACTGTACAGGGGGGGGGATACAATCTATTACTCTCTGTTATCAGCCATTACATCCCGGGGAGAGGAGACTGTACAGGGGGATACAATCTATTACTCTCTGTTATCAGCCATTACATCCCGGGGAGAGGAGACTGTACAGGGGGGGGGGGATACAATCTATTACTCTCTGTTATCAGCCATTACATCCCGGGGAGAGGAGACTGTACAGGGGGGGGGATACAATCTATTACTCTCTGTTATCAGCCATTACACCCCGGGGAGAGGAGACTGTACAGGGGGGATACAATCTATTACTCTCTGTTATCAGCCATTACATCCCGGGGAGAGGAGACTGTACAGGGGGGGGGGGATACAATCTATTACTCTCTGTTATCAGCCATTACACCCCGGGGAGAGGAGACTGTACAGGGGGGGATACAATCTATTACTCTCTGTTATCAGCCATTACATCCCGGGGAGAGGAGACTGTACAGGGGGGGATACAATCTATTACTCTCTGTTATCAGCCATTACACCCCGGGGAGAGGAGACTGTACAGGGGGGGGGATACAATCTATTACTCTCTGTTATCAGCCATTACATCCCGGGGAGAAGAGACTGTACAGGGGGGGGGGGATACAATCTATTACTCTCTGTTATCAGCCATTACATCCCGGGGAGAAGAGACTGTACAGGGGGGGGGGGTACAATCTATTACTCTCTGTTATCAGCCATTACATCCCGGGGAGAGGAGACTGTACAGGGGGGGATACAATCTATTACTCTGTGTTATCAGCCATTACATCCCGGGGAGAGGAGACTGTACAGGGGGGGTACAATCTATTGCTCTCTGTTATCAGCCATTACATCCCGGGGAGAGGAGACTGTACAGGGGGGATACAATCTATTACTCTCTGTTATCAGCCATTACACCCCGGGGGGAAGAGACTGTACAGGGGGGGATACAATCTATTACTCTCTGTTATCAGCCATTATATCCCGGGGAGAGGAGACTGTACAGGGGGGGATACAATCTATTACTCTCTGTTATCAGCCATTACACCCCGGGGAGAGGAGACTGTACAGGGGGGGATACAATCTATTACTCTCTGTTATCAGCCATTACATCCCGGGGAGAGGAGACTGTACAGGGGGATACAATCTATTACTCTCTGTTATCAGCCATTACATCCCGGGGAGAGGAGACTGTACAGGGGGGGATACAATCTATTACTCTCTGTTATCAGCCATTACACCCTGGGGAGAGGAGACTGTACAGGGGGGGGATACAATCTATTACTCTCTGTTATCAGCCATTACATCCCGGGGAGAGGAGACTGTACAGGGGGGATACAATCTATTACTCTCTGTTATCAGCCATTACACCCCGGGGAGAGGAGACTGTACAGGGGGGGATACAATCTATTACTCTCTGTTATCAGCCATTACATCCCGGGGAGAGGAGACTGTACAGGGGGATACACTCTATTACTCTCTGTTATCAGCCATTACATCACGGGGAGAGGAGACTGTACAGGGGGGGATACAATCTATTACTCTCTGTTATCAGCCATTATATCCCGGGGAGAGGAGACTGTACAGGGGGGGATATAATCTATTACTCTCTGTTATCAGCCATTACACCCCGGGGAGAGGAGACTGTACAGGGGGGATACAATCTATTACTCTCTGTTATCAGCCATTACATCCCGGGGAGAGGAGACTGTACAGGGGGGATACAATCTATTACTCTCTGTTATCAGCCATTACATCCCGGGGAGAGGAGACTGTACAGGGGGGGATACAATCTATTACTCTCTGTTATCAGCCATTACACCCCGGGGAGAGGAGACTGTACAGGGGGGGATACAATCTATTACTCTCTGTTATCAGCCATTACATCCCGGGGAGAGGAGACTGTACAGGGGGGGATACAATCTATTACTCTCTGTTATCAGCCATTACACCCCGGGGAGAGGAGACTGTACAGGGGGGGATATAATCTATTACTCTCTGTTATCAGCCATTACACCCCAGGGAGAGGAGACTGTACAGGGGGGGGGGGGGGGGGGATACAATCTATTACTCTCTGTTATCAGCCATTACACCCCGGGGAGAGGAGACTGTACAGGGGGGATACAATCTATTACTCTCTGTTATCAGCCATTACATCCCGGGGAGAGGAGACTGTACAGGGGGATACAATCTATTACTCTCTGTTATCAGCCACTACATCCCGGGGAGAGGAGACTGTACAGGGGGGGGGATACAATCTATTACTCTCTGTTATCAGCCATTACATCCCGGGGAGAGGAGACTGTACAGGGGGGGATATAATCTATTACTCTCTGTTATCAGCCATTACACCCCGGGGAGAGGAGACTGTACAGGGGGGGGGATACAATCTATTACTCTCTGTTATCAGCCACTATACCCCGGGGAGAGGAGACTGTACAGGGGGATACAATCTATTACTCTCTGTTATCAGCCATTACACCCCGGGGAGAGGAGACTGTACAGGGGGGGATACAATCTATTACTCTCTGTTATCAGCCATTACATCCCGGGGAGAGGAGACTGTACAGGGGGGGATACAATCTATTACTCTCTGTTATCAGCCATTACACCCCGGGGAGAGGAGACTGTACAGGGGGGGATACAATCTATTACTCTCTGTTATCAGCCATTACACCCCGGGGAGAGGAGACTGTACACGGGGGATACAATCTATTACTCTCTGTTATCAGCCATTACACCCCGGGGAGAGGAGACTGTACAGGGGGGGATACAATCTATTACTCTCTGTTATCAGCCATTACACCCCGGGGAGAGGAGACTGTACAGGGGGGGATACAATCTATTACTCTCTGTTATCAGCCATTATATCCCGGGGAGAGGAGACTGTACAGGGGGGATACAATCTATTACTCTCTGTTATCAGCCATTACACCCCGGGGAGAGGAGACTGTACAGGGGGGGGGATACAATCTATTACTCTCTGTTATCAGCCATTACACCCCGGGGAGAGGAGACTGTACAGGGGGGATACAATCTATTACTCTCTGTTATCAGCCACTATACCCCGGGGAGAGGAGACTGTACAGGGGGGATACAATCTATTACTCTCTGTTATCAGCCATTACATCCCGGGGAGAGGAGACTGTACAGGGGGATACAATCTATTACTCTCTGTTATCAGCCATTACACCCCGGGGGGAAGAGACTGTACAGGGGGATACAATCTATTACTCTCTGTTATCAGCCATTACATCCCGGGGAGAGGAGACTGTACAGGGGGGATACAATCTATTACTCTCTGTTATCAGCCATTACACCCCGGGGAGAGGAGACTGTACAGGGGGATACAATCTATTACTCTCTGTTATCAGCCATTACACCCCGGGGGGAAGAGACTGTACAGGGGGATACAATCTATTACTCTCTGTTATCAGCCATTACATCCCGGGGAGAGGAGACTGTACAGGGGGGGGGGATACAATCTATTACTCTCTGTTATCAGCCATTACATCCTGGGGAGAGGAGACTGTACAGGGGGGGGGATACAATCTATAACTCTCTGTTATCAGCCATTACACCCCGGGGAGAGGAGACTGTACCGGGGGATACAATCTATTACTCTCTGTTATCAGCCATTACATCCCGGGGAGAGGAGACTGTACAGGGGGGGGGGTACAATCTATTACTCTCTGTTATCAGCCATTACATCCCGGGGAGAGGAGACTGTACAGGGGGATACAATCTATTACTCTCTGTTATCAGCCATTACATCCCGGGGAGAGGAGACTGTACAGGGGGGATACAATCTATTACTCTCTGTTATCAGCCATTACATCCCGGGGAGAGGAGACTGTACAGGGGGGATACAATCTATTACTCTCTGTTATCAGCCATTACACCCCGGGGAGAGGAGACTGTACAGGGGGGATACAATCTATTACTCTCTGTTATCAGCCATTACATCCCGGGGAGAGGAGACTGTACAGGGGGATACAATCTATTACTCTCTGTTATCAGCCATTACATCCCGGGGAGAGGAGACTGTACAGGGGGGGGGATACAATCTATTACTCTCTGTTATCAGCCATTACATCCCGGGGAAAGGAGACTGTACAGGGGGGGATACAATCTATTACTCTCTGTTATCAGCCATTACATCCCGGGGAGAGGAGACTGTACAGGGGGGGATACAATCTATTACTCTCTGTTATCAGCCATTACATCCCGGGGAGAGGACACTGTACAGGGGGGGATACAATCTATTACTCTCTGTTATCAGCCATTACATCCCGGGGAGAGGAGACTGTACAGGGGGGGATACAATCTATTACTCTCTGTTATCAGCCATGTCAGTCTTGCCCTGGGCTGTAGGTGAGGGACCTCATCAGTTCTTACCTGGGAGGTTCCCGGTCACTTCCTGATTAGTGAAGGTTTTTCCTTCTTTTATGAATTTGCGGAGAAACCTCGAGGTGTTTGCAGGAACGTGGCTGCGGCACGTGGCAGGGGAATCCTCTCTATTACTCTCTGTTATCAGCGGGGAGAGGTCACCACTGAATATCCTGTGCTGCACACAAATAGCTTATAATGAAGCAGCAGAACAGGAAGTGTTGTCATGGGGACACAATGTCAGGAAATAATTAGGAGACACAAATCATTTCTGAACCTTTTATACATAAAACGGCAAAACTCTTCTTTCAAGTATTAAAAAATAAGTTAAAATCGACAAAATTAAAAACAAGAAGAAAATCAAAGTGATAACAGTGTCTGCGCAACTTCCGGGGGCGGGGAGGCCACGCCCAGTGACTGTGACAGGAAGGGGAGGAGTCTGGTGCTGACCCCTAGGGCACTGAGGCAGGAGGTCGCCCGCAAGCAACCGGGTGCCCTGAGGGGTCACGATCAGGACTGGGGGGGGGGCTTAACCCCTTACCCTCCGCCATGAAGTAGAAAGACCAATGTGAGCGGGACCCTCGATCAGGTCGGGGGCTGTGCAGAGCAGCAGGTGTCATGGCTTCCCATACAAAGCGGGATAAATCGTCCAATCACCTTCCACGTAACCGCCGGACTCGTAAACAAACTTCTTGTATTGGTCGCAAGTGATGGCGGCTGATAACAGAGAATCCAGCGGGTCACATGGACGACATAAACCACGTGAAGACATTCAGTCGTATCAGACAATTCAGCAGGCGAAAAAAGTAACAAAAAAAATGTACTAAACACACGACCCGCCCCTTTAAGAGACGCGCGACCTTTGACCTCCGGCTGTATTGCTCTCATCACCGTCCCCTCGATAAGGTCGGCCGCATTCAGACGGACCAATTGGTGACGTAACCGACAATTATTATTGGCTAGTGCGAGCAGCTTAAGCAGGGGCGTGACCCAGTGTCGACCAATAAGAAAGAAGTATTCATCTCTTGACCTGATTGGTTGATGGGGGCAAAAAAAAAAAAAAAAAAAAAATTGATAATAAAGGTTGGGCACTTCCCATGATGCATCAATACAAAAATGGCCGACATGGGGAGTGAATGAGATACGACGCCTCCATTCATTGGTCGGGATACAATCGCTGATCAAAGTGTGACAATTGGGGGCGGAGTTACCTTCTAGGCCGACGCCCATCGGTCCAACATCTTCAAATAAAAAACAAACAATAAAAACACTCAAATCTTCTACACGAGAGGAGGAGGAAGGGGAGGAGCCACCTAGTGGCCAAATACCCCGGGGGGAGGGGGGAAGCGCTGGCCGGCGCCGCGGGCAATGGCAGCGTAATGTAAACCTGAATAGAAACCGCGGCTCCCGACTTCTCACTGGAAAAATAACAAAGTATTCCTCCCGAAGGATGATGGGAAAACCCCGCCCCCGCGTGCCGATGCACTCCGCAGGGCTGTGCAAGGGTTCATGTAACAGCTGATGGAGGCAGGGGGAGGAGTCTCCTCAGGGGGAGGAGCCTCAGGACCAGTTCATGTTGTAGCCCTTGGATAGCATGACCTCCTCCAGGTCCTTGTCCTCCTCCTTCTCCCGCAGCCTCTGCTCCTCCAGCAGCGCCACCAGCGCGTCCCGCTGCTCCACCACCTCCAGCATCTCGTTCAGGATCCGCTTCTCGTCCGACAGCTCGCGCTCGCTCTTCAGCTGGTCTGCAAGAAGCAGAGAGGCAACGCTTTACTGCAACGCTGCAAAACAGTCTGCCCATCCCCCAGCATAAGCCCCTCCCCCGAGCACTCACCCTCCACCGCCATCCGCTCCCGCAGCTCCTGCTGGAGGCGACTCTGCCGGTCCTCCAGCTCCAGCTCCCGGGCACTGGGGGGCAGTATCACACAGGATTAGATACACGCCTCAGCAGTATCACACAGGATTAGATACACGGCTCAGCAGTATCACACAGGATTAGATACACGGCTCAGCAGACAGTATCACACAGGATTAGATACACAGCTCAGCAGGCAGTATCACACAGGAGAGGATTAGATACACAGCTCAGCAGACAGTATCACACAGGAGAGGATTAGATACACAACTCAGCAGTGAGTATCACACAGGAGAGGATTAGATACACAGCTCAGCAGACAGTATCACACAGGAGAGGATTAGATACACAGCTCAGCAGACAGTATCACACAGGATAGCATTAGATACACAGCTCAGCAGGCAGTATCACACAGGATAGGATTAGATACACAGCTCAGCAGGCAGTATCACACAGGATAGGATTAGATACACAGCTCAGCAGGCAGTATCACACAGGATAGGATTAGATACACAGCTCAGCAGGCAGTATCACACAGGATAGGATTAGATACACAGCTCAGCAGGCAGTATCACACAGGATAGGATTAGATACACAGCTCAGCAGAATGTATCACACAGGATAGGATTAGATACACAGCTCAGCAGACAGTATCACACAGGATAGGATTAGATACACAGCTCAGCAGTATCACACAGGATAGGATTAGATACACGGCTCAGCAGTATCACACAGGATAGGATTAGATACACAGCTCAGCAGGCAGTATCACACAGGATAGGATTAGATACACAGCATCACACAGGACAGGATTAGATACACAGCTCAGCAGACAGTATCACACAGGAGAGGATTAGATACACAGCTCAGCAGACAGTATCACACAGGAGAGGATTAGATACACAGCTCAGCAGGCAGTATCACACAGGAGAGGATTAGATACACAGCTCAGCAGACAGTATCACACAGGATAGGATTAGATACACAGCATCACACAGGACAGGATTAGATACACAGCTCAGCAGACAGTATCACACAGGAGAGGATTAGATACACAGCTCAGCAGGCAGTATCACACAGGATAGGATTAGATACACAGCTCAGCAGGCAGTATCACACAGGATAGGATTAGATACACAGCTCAGCAGGCAGTATCACATGATGGGATTAGATACACAGCTCAGCAGACAGTATCACACAGAATAGGATTAGATACACAGCTCAGCAGACAGTATCACACAGGAGAGGATTAGATACACAGCTCAGCAGACAGTATCACACAGGAGAGGATTAGATACACAGCTCAGCAGGCAGTATCACACAGGAGAGGATTAGATACACAGCTCAGCAGTCAGTATCACACAGGATGGGATTAGATACACAGCTCAGCAGGCAGTATCACACAGGATGGGATTAGATACACAGCTCAGCAGGCAGTATCACACAGGATGGGATTAGATACACGGCTCAGCAGACAGTATCACACAGGATAGGATTAGATACACAGCTCAGCAGGCAGTATCACACAGGATAGGATTAGATACACAGCTCAGCAGGCAGTATCACACAGGATAGGATTAGATACACAGCTCAGCAGGCAGTATCACACAGGATAGGATTAGATACACAGCTCAGCAGGCAGTATCACATGATGGGATTAGATACACAGCTCAGCAGACAGTATCACACAGGAGAGGATTAGATACACAGCTCAGCAGACAGTATCACACAGGAGAGGATTAGATACACAGCTCAGCAGTATCACACAGTATAGGATTAGATACACAGCTCAGCAGGCAGTATCACACAGGAGAGGATTAGATACACAGCTCAGCAGACAGTATCACACAGGATAGGATTAGATACACAGCCCAGCAGACTGTATCACACAGGATAGGATGAGATACACAGCTCTGCAGACAGCATCACACAGGACAGGATTAGATACACAGCTCAGCAGACTGTATCACACAGGATAGGATTAGATACACAGCTCAGCAGTCAGTATCACACAGGATGGGATTAGATACACAGCTCAGCAGACAGTATCACACAGGAGAGGATTAGATGCAAGGCTCAGCAGACAGTATCACACAGGAGAGGATTAGATACACAGCTCAGCAGGCAGTATCACACAGGAGAGGATTAGATACACAGCTCAGCAGTCAGTATCACACAGGATGGGATTAGATACACAGCTCAGCAGGCAGTATCACACAGGATGGGATTAGATACACGGCTCAGCAGGGAGTATCACACAGGAGAGGATTAGATACACAGCTCAGCAGGCAGCATCACACAGGATATGATTAGATACACAGCTCAGCAGGCAGTATCACACAGGGTGGGATTAGATACACAGCTCAGCAGACAGTATCACACAGGGTGGGATTAGATACACAGCTCAGCAGACAGTATCACACTATTAGTGAGGACTTACAATATCATGAGCTCGGACTCGTATCGGACCAGCGCGTTCTTCTCCTGCACCAGGCGGAACCATTCCTGCATGAGTTTTGGGTCGTCCTTCTTGCCCATTCCTGTAACAGACACAAAATGTTTTATTCTGGAATCACAAATAAGTGGAAATTAGAAGCAAAGAAGCAAAATGATAAGAGGAGATGAAGCCAATCACAGGGAGCGGCCAGGAGGGGGCGCCGGTGAGACCTGCAGGAACCGCATCATCACCGCAGGGGATTATACAATATGATCGTCCTCCACTAGATGGCGCCATCACACGGGAAAGCCAGCCAATGGCGGGCAACAAGACAGGACATGGGAGCGGATGGAAGCCCCTCTATACAGGACCCCCAGAGAACCCGCTGACTGATGGAAAGGACCCGCAGAGGTCACACGTCACGTCCTGCATCACAAGCCGCTCATGCACCAGGCAACAAAACAAGCGCAATGGCGTTATCAGTCATGTGATGGATGGTGCGGCCGGGAGGTCGGTGGTCAGTCATGTGATGGATGGGCGGGCCAGGTGGTCGGTGGTCAGTCATGTGATGGATGGGCGGGCCTGGAGGTGGGTGATCAGTCATGTGATGGATGGGCGGGCCGGGAGGTCGGTGGTCAGTCATGTGATGGATGGGCGGGCCAGGTGGTAGGTGGTCAGTCATGTGATGAATGGGCGGGCCAGTCGGGAGGTCGGTGGTCAGTCATGTGATGGATGGGCGGGCCTGGAGGTCGGTGGTCAGTCATGTGATGGATGGTCCAGTTGGGAGGTCGGTGGTCAGTCATGTGATGGATGGGCGGGCCGGGAGGTCGGTGGTCAGTCATGTGATGGATGGGCCAGTCGGGAGGTCGGTGGTCAGTCATGTGATGGATGGGCCAGTCGGGAGGTCGGTGGTCAGTCATGTGATGGATGGGCGGGCCGGGAGGTCGGTGGTCAGTCATGTGATGGATGGGCGGGCCGGGAGGTCAGTGGTCAGTCATGTGATGGATGGGCGGGCCGGGAGGTCAGTGGTCAGTCATGTGATGGATGGGCAGGCCGGGAGGTCGGTGGTCAGTCATGTGATGGATGGTGCGGCCGGGAGGTCGGTGGTCAGTCATGTGATGGATGGTGCGGCCGGGAGGTCGGTGGTCAGTCATGTGATGGATGGGCGGGCCGGGAGGTCGGTGGTCAGTCATGTGATGGATGGGCGGGCCGGTAGGTGGGTGGTCAGTCATGTGATGGATGGGGGGGCCGGGAGGTGGGCGGTCAGTCATGTGATGGATGGGCGGGCCGGGAGGTGGGCGGTCAGTCATGTGATGGATGGGCGGGCCGGGAGGTGGGCGGTCAGTCATGTGATGAATGGGCGGGCCAGTCGGGAGGTCGGTGGTCAGTCATGTGATGGATGGGCCGGGAGGTCGGTGGTCAGTCATGTGATGGATGGTGCGGCCGGGAGGTCGGTGGTCAGTCATGTGATGGATGGTGCGGCCGGGGGGTCGGTGGTCAGTCATGTGATGGATGGTGCGGCCGGGAGGTCGGTGGTCAGTCATGTGATGGATGGGCGGGCCGGGAGGTCGGTGGTCAGTCATGTGATGGATGGTGCGGCCGGGAGGTCGGTGGTCAGTCATGTGATGGATGGGCCGGTCGGGAGGTCGGTGGTCAGTCATGTGATGGATGGGCGGGCCTGGAGGTCGGTGGTCAGTCATGTGATGGATGGGCGGGCCGGGAGGTCGGTGGTCAGTCATGTGATGGATGGGCGGGCCGGGAGGTGGGTGGTCAGTCATGTGATGGATGGGCGGGCCGGGAGGTGGGTGGTCAGTCATGTGATGGATGGTCGGGCCGGGAGGTGAATGGTCAGTCATGTGATGGATGGGCGGGCCAGGTGGTAGGTGGTCAGTCATGTGATGGATGGTCCAGTCGGGAGGTCGGTGGTCAGTCATGTGATGGATGGGCGGGCCGGGAGGTGGGTGGTCAGTCATGTGATGGATGGTCGGGCCGGGAGGTGAATGGTCAGTCATGTGATGGATGGGCGGGCCAGGTGGTCGGTGGTCAGTCATGTGATGGATGGGCCAGTCGGGAGGTCGGTGGTCAGTCATGTGATGGATGGGCCAGTCGGGAGGTCGGTGGTCATTCATGTGATGGATGGGCGGGCCGGGAGGTCGGTGGTCAGTCATGTGATGGATGGGGGGCCGGGAGGTCGGTGGTCAGTCATGTGATGGATGGGGGGCCGGGAGGTCGGTGGTCAGTCATGTGATGGATGGGCCAGTCGGGAGGTCGGTGGTCAGTCATGTGATGGATGGGCCAGTCGGGAGATCGGTGGTCAGTCATGTGATGGATGGGCGGGCCAGGTGGTCGGTGGTCAGTCATGTGATGGATGGGCCAGTCGGGAGGTCGGTGGTCAGTCATGTGATGGATGGGGGGCCGGGAGGTCGGTAGTCAGTCATGTGATGGATGGGCGGGCCGGGAGGTCGGTAGTCAGTCATGTGATGGATGGGCGGGCCGGGAGGTGGGTGGTCAGTCATATGTTGGATGGGCCAGTCGGGAGGTCGGTGGTCAGTCATGTGATGGATGGGCGGGCCGGGAGGTGGTCAGTCATGTGATGGATGGGCCAGTCGGGAGGTCGGTGGTCAGTCATGTGATGGATGGGGGGCCGGGAGGTCGGTAGTCAGTCATGTGATGGATGGGCGGGCCGGGAGGTCGGTAGTCAGTCATGTGATGGATGGGCGGGCCGGGAGGTGGGTGGTCAGTCATATGTTGGATGGGCCAGTCGGGAGGTCGGTGGTCAGTCATGTGATCCATGGGTCAGTCGGTGGTCAGTAAGTGTTGGTGGGACAGACAGGAAGGGGCAGTAGTCGGGGGCAGGAGGTCAGCCAGGACGTGCCAGGGCAGTAAAGCTACATTACCTTCATGGACACAGCAGGGGCAGAAGGAGATAGGTCTGCGGCGTGGAGTCCCCGCATTGGGATCAACTTGAGAGAATGACAAATGGGGGCAAATAGATGGTGGAGGCAGAAAAACAGAGCGGCAGGGGGTGGAAATGGAGGAGGGGGACGGACAAGACAGGAAAGAAAGCAGAAAGTACAAATATCGTGAGAGCAGGAAACAGCAAGAAGAAAATGTAGGAAAACAGGCCCAAAAACGGGTAAAAAACACGACCCCTGCAGCTACAAGACCTTCAGGATAACCCTGTATCTTATCAGACCGCATCACACGGCGCCACCCACAGGCTGCAGCGAGTACGCCGCCCGCTACACAGCAAAGTTATAGAAGCCACATGTAACTTGTAGTAATGTAGGGAATGGCGGCCGCTCCTCCGGTTCTGGAATCCCGTGTATGACGCTGCAATTATCAGGGGCTGGAGAACACCATGAAAAGTTACATCATTACATTCAGGTTTTCAGCGGCCACCACTAGAGGGAGCTCATTGTAAACTGCTGCATACAGATGCTCCACAGCTCCCCTAGTGGTAGAGCAGGCAGAAAAATTCTCTCCATCATATACACAACCCTGAAAATCTGCCCCTCTACCCCCTGGGAGGTCAATGGCCCCATCCGGCAGGGACCAGACGCTCGGCACCGGGCCGGGGGACCAGACGCTCGGCACCGGGCCGGGGGACCAGACGCCCGGCACCAGGCCGGGGGACCAGACGCCCGGCACCAGGCCGGGGGACCAGACGCTCGGCACCGGGCCGGGGGACCAGACGCTCGGCACCGGGCCGGGGACCACAGCTTTTCTGGGTCCAGCAGGATGACCCTGGCATGTGGTCCACCTACCCCTCTGAGGTGTCTGGGTCATCACCCCAGGTCCCACCGCTCCCATTATATACAGAATTCTAATTAGTCAGATAATTTAATAGAAGCCATGAGATTATTTGATAACTTAATTCAGTATCTCACACAACGAGCTTAGATACAACTTACATACACAACTCTAAAAGGTTTCATTTGCCTTCATCAGATGATGAAGATATGGGATAGGATTAGATACACAGACAGTATCACACAGGAGAGTATTAGATACACAGCTCAGCAGGCAGTATCACACAGGATAGGATTAGATACACAGACAGTATCACACAGGAGAGGATTAGATACACAGCTCAGCAGGCAGTATCACACAGGATAGGATTAGATACACAGACAGTATCACACAGGAGAGGATTAGATACACAGCTCAGCAGGCAGTATCACACAGGATAGGATTAGATACACAGCTCAGCAGTATCACACAGGATAGGATTAGATACACAGCTCAGCAGACAGTATCACACAGGATAGGATTAGATACACAGCTCAGCAGACAGTATCACACAGGATAGGATTAGATACACAGCTCAGCAGACAGTATCACACAGGATAGGATTAGATACACAGCTCAGCAGGCAGTATCACACAGGATAGGATTAGATACACAGCTCAGCAGACAGTATCACACAGGAGAGGATTAGATACACAGCTCAGCAGTCAGTATCACACAGGATAGGATTAGATACACAGCTCAGCAGACAGTATCACACAGGATAGGATTAGGTACACAGCATAGCAGTCAGTATCACACAGGAGAGGATTAGATACACAGCTCAGCAGACAGTATCACACAGGAGAGGATTAGATACACAGCTCAGCAGTATCACACAGGATAGGATTAGATACACAGCTCAGCAGACAGTATCACACAGGATAGGATTAGATACACAGCTCAGCAGACAGTATCACACAGGATAGGATTAGGTACACAGCATAGCAGTCAGTATCACACAGGATAGGATTAGATACACAGCTCAGCAGACAGTATCACACAGGAGAGGATTAGATACACAGCTCAGCAGTATCACACAGGATAGGATTAGATACACAGCTCAGCAGACAGTATCACACAGGAGAGGATTAGATACACAGCTCAGCAGTATCACACAGGATAGGATTAGATACACAGCTCAGCAGTATCACACAGGATAGGATTAGATACACAGCTCAGCAGACAGTATCACACAGGATAGGATTAGATACACAGCTCAGCAGACAGTATCACACAGGATAGGATTAGATACACAGCTCAGCAGACAGTATCACACAGGAGAGGATTAGATACACAGCTCAGCAGACAGTATCACACAGGAGAGGATTAGATACACAGCTCAGCAGACAGTATCACACAGGATAGGATTAGATACACAGCTCAGCAGACAGTATCACACAGGATAGGATTAGGTACACAGCATAGCAGTCAGTATCACACAGGATAGGATTAGATACACAGCTCAGCAGACAGTATCACACAGGAGAGGATTAGATACACAGCTCAGCAGTATCACACAGGATAGGATTAGATACACAGCTCAGCAGTATCACACAGGATAGGATTAGATACACAGCTCAGCAGACAGTATCACACAGGATAGGATTAGATACACAGCTCAGCAGACAGTATCACACAGGATAGGATTAGATACACAGCTCAGCAGACAGTATCACACAGGAGAGGATTAGATACACAGCTCAGCAGACAGTATCACACAGGATAGGATTAGATACACAGCTCAGCAGACAGTATCACACAGGAGAGGATTAGATACACAGCTCAGCAGACAGTATCACACAGGATAGGATTAGATACACAGCTCAGCAGACAGTATCACACAGGAGAGGATTAGATACACAGCTCAGCAGACAGTATCACACAGGATAGGATTAGATACACAGCTCAGCAGACAGTATCACACAGGAGAGGATTAGATACACAGCTCAGCAGACAGTATCACACAGGATAGGATTAGATACACAGCTCAGCAGACAGTATCACACAGGATAGGATTAGATACACAGCTCAGCAGACAGTATCACACAGGATAGGATTAGGTACACAGCATAGCAGTCAGTATCACACAGGATAGGATTAGATACACAGCTCAGCAGACAGTATCACACAGGAGAGGATTAGATACACAGCTCAGCAGACAGTATCACACAGGAGAGGATTAGATACACAGCTCAGCAGACAGTATCACACAGGATAGGATTAGATACACAGCTCAGCAGACAGTATCACACAGGAGAGGATTAGATACACAGCTCAGCAGGCAGTATCACACAGGATAGGATTAGATACACAGCTCAGCAGGCAGTATCACACAGGATAGGATTAGATACACAGCTCAGCAGACAGTATCACACAGGATAGGATTAGATACACGGCTCAGCAGACAGTATCACACAGGATAGGATTAGGTACACAGCATAGCAGGCAGTATCACACAGGATAGGATTAGATACACAGCTCTGCAGAATGTATTACACAGGATGGGATTAGATACACAGCTCAGCAGACAGTATCACACAGGAGAGGATTAGATACATAGCTCAGCAGACAGTATCACACAGGAGAGGATTAGATACACAGCTCAGCAGACTGTATCACACAGGATGGGATTAGATACACAGCTCAGCAGACAGTATCACACAGGATGGGATTAGATACACAGCTCAGCAGGCAGCATCACACATGATGGGATTAGATACACAGCTCAGCAGACTGTATCACACAGGAGAGGATTAGATACACAGCTCAGCAGTATCACACAGGAGAGGATTGGATACGCAGCTCAGCAGGCAGTATCACACAGGATAGGATTAGATACATGGCTCAGCAGACTGTATCACACAGGATACGATTAGATACACAGCTCAGCAGGCAGTATCACACAGGATAGGATTAGATACATGGCTCAGCAGACAGTATCACACAGGATGGGATTAGATACACAGCTCAGCAGGCAGTATCACACAGGATAGGATTAGATACACAGCTCGGCAGACAGTATCACACAGGATAGGATTAGATACACAGCTCAGCAGGCAGTATCACACAGGAGAGGATTAGATACACAGCTCAGCAGACAGTATCACACAGGATAGGATTAGATACACAGCTCAGCAGACAGTATCACACAGGATAGGATCAGATACACAGCTCAGCAGACAGTATCACACAGGATAGGATTAGATACACAGCTCAGCAGTATCAAATAGGAGAGGATTAGATACACAGCTCACCAGTATCAAACAGCAGAGGATTAGATACACAGCTCAGCAGACTGCATCAACACATGATGGGATGAGATACACAGCTCAGCATTCAGTATCACACAGGAGAGGATTAGATACACAGCTCAGCAGACAGTATCACACAGGAGAGGATTAGATACACAGCTCAGCAGACAGTATCACACATTACAGGATGAGATACACAGCTCAGCAGGCAGTATCACACAGGATGGGATTAGATACACAGCTCAGCAGACAGTATCACACAGGATAGGATGAGATACACAGCGGAGCAGACAGTATCACACATTAAAGGATGAGATACACAGCGGAGCAGACCGTATCCCACACCACGGCTTGGATACCTGATTATTACACATTGGTGATTATAATGTCGTGGGGGGTGGGGGTCCCTTGTTTTAATACAATTTCTTCTTGTTGCTTTGATGCCAGGATTTAGGAGGCACGGGGGGGGGGGGGGGGGGTGTAATAGGTGGGGGTGCGGGTTAGTATGGGGGTGATGGGCATACATACCACCCAGGTGCACATCGATGAGGTCACTGTAATAAGACTCTCCCCAATAGTCTACAACAGGAATTGTGAAGAGAGTTATTGCACTGACAACAGAGAAAGACAGAGAGAGAACAAGAGCAAGAGCGGGAAGGGTTAATGTCCGGGGAACAGGCGGTGGACCTGGGGTGGAGGTCTGGTGTGCTTGTTCTGGGGTCGGGTATGGTTGGAGTGTGGATGGTTGGGGAAATGGGGTGGAGGAGGTCTAGTAGAGTTGGAGGGGGGATCTAGTATGGTTGGTAGAATTAGTGATGTACGATGGACGTCTGGTAGGGTTGGAGGTCTGGTAGGGTTGGAGGTCTGGTAGGGTTGGAGGTCTGGTAGGGTTGGAGGTCTGGTAGGGTTGGAGGTCTGGTAGGGTTGGAGGTCTGGTAGGGTTGGAGGTCTGGAAGGGCTGGAGGTCTGGTAGGGTTGGAGGTCTGGTAGGGTTGGACGTCTGGAAGGGCCGGACGTCTGGAAGGGTTGGAGGTCTGGAAGGGCCGGAGGTCTGGAAGGGCCGGAGGTCTGGAAGGGCCGGAGGTCTGGAAGGGCCGGAGGTCTGGAAGGGTTGGAGGTCTGGAAGGGCCGGAGGTCTGGAAGGGCCGGAGGTCTGGAAGGGCCGGAGGTCTGGTAGGGTTGGAGGTCTGGTAGGGTTGGAGGTCTGGAAGGGTTGGAGGTCTGGAAGGGCCGGAGGTCTGGAAGGGCCGGAGGTCTGGAAGGGCCGGAGGTCTGGAAGGGCCGGAGGTCTGGAAGGGCCGGAGGTCTGGAAGGGCCGGAGGTCTGGAAGGGCCGGAGGTCTGGAAGGGCCGGAGGTCTGGAAGGGCCGGAGGTCTGGTAGGGTTGGAGGTCTGGAAGGGCCGGACGTCTGGTAGGGCCGGAGGTCTGGAAGGGCCGGAGGTCTGGAAGGGCCGGAGGTCTGGAAGGGTTGGAGGTCTGGAAGGGTTGGAGGTCTGGTAGGGTTGGAGGTCTGGAAGGGTTGGAGGTCTGGTAGGGTTGGAGGTCTGGTAGGGTTGGAGGTCTGGAAGGGTTGGAGGTCTGGAAGGGCTGGAGGTCTGGTAGGGTTGGAGGTCTGGAAGGGTTGGAGGTCTGGTAGGGCTGGAGGTCTGGTAGGGTTGGAGGTCTGGACGTCTGAAGGTCTGGTATTGATGATGAAGCTGGGAGGTGCAGTACGGTTGGTGGACTTCTGGTATAGTTGGATAGTGAAGCATGGATGTAGATCTAGCAGGACTGTTGGAGTATGGATGGAGGCACTTGTGCGGTCATATGAGGTTTGGTAAGGTTGGTGGAGGCACGGAGGAGGGTTTGTAGGACTGCTGAACATGAGGTGGAAGTTTGGTAGGGATAATGGAGACCCGATCAGGTTTGTAGATCTGGGATGGAGTTACAGGACAACCACAAGAGATGAAGATGAGGAGACAGAGAAGAAGGTTCCAGAGCAGGAGAGACAGTGAGAAGAGGAGCAGAGGACATCATCATGCACAACATTGAGCAGACAGATGGAAACACTAAGCAGTGGGTGGAGGAATCTTCTCCCATCATCTCCAGCAGTAACCACCGAATATCCCAACCCGACCAAACTCAAAGTCAGAAGAAGACATTCCACAGATCCCACATTTCATGATGAGCTCTTCCATATTACATCCTGGTATTAGTCCATATCCCTAACACAAAGCTCCAAACCCCATGAACAGACAGAGACGTGCGATGTAATAGGAACCTGCGGCCACCACTAGGGGGAGCTCACTGCATACAGATGTATAAGTCTCCAATGTAAATCTGTATGCAGTGAGCTCCCCCTAGTGGTGGCGGCAGGCAGCTAGAACGGCATTGTATAATACATGCAGAGGATTTGAAGCTTTGTATAACGTTATAATGGTCATGGATGAGTACGGTTACAGACAAACTTAAACTAGGAGACCTAAAAATACCCAATTAACACGAGGATCCGGAGGGGGAGGAGTCACAGAGACAAGAAATTAGCGGTAAATGACACTAAGGATTATTTACAAACTGAAATGTAAAAGGAAGCCCTCTGTGAAGTAGTAGAAAGGCGGAGCCTACGTTTAATAGAAGGGCGTGGCTCCCTTGATGTATGTGTGGGCGGAGTCTACCGATCCCTGCGGGGAGCCCTTCAGCCGAGGCCATATAATAATACACAGGGCCACAACCGCGGCAGGAGGCACCATCTACCTCATGCCTCCGGGTACATTACTGTGTATTATTGATAGGGCACCGGACCCCCCCTACCACATATAAGAGACCTATAGATTATTCCAGATGTTCACACATGGGATTCTCAGAAATGAGGAGGGCCGTTATAAAACAACCTGTAAAGGCGACAACATAAAACACAAGCTGATCACACAAGTCGGGACCCAACGTCGGGGAGACAAGGGTGGGGAGGGGGTGGGGATCCCATATACTGTGGTTAGTATAGACGCTGGATCTATACAGGATGTGACAATGGCTCAGATATAGAGGTGTAGATAGTTACCGGCTTCTCCTCGCAGCGCCTTCTCCACGGCCACCCCCCGCTCCTCTAGCTGACGCTGCTTCTCCTCCACCTGCTCCAGCTGACGCTGAATTATCTGCAAGAGGATAGGAGATGATCACCTACCGGGGCGATGATATAAGGGGGTAGTCACACCTGTGGGGGGGGCTGCGCTACCTGTGCCCGGTGCAGCCTCTTCAGCTCCTCCTGCTTGGCCTGCCTCCGAGCCGCCTTCTGCACCCGCTTGGTCAGCTTAGCGCTCAGCTCCTCGTCCGTGTAGGTTTTCTATAGGAGGGAGACGGCATGAGACCCCCAGAATGCACAGCAATGACCCTCCAAAATACCCTCACACCCCATGAGGCACACCCTGTCGCTACAGACCCCACCAGTGCCTCACCGCTATGTCATAGAGGTAAGTACCAGCATGCAAGAATAAAGGGGATGTGCCGGACCCCCGTGTAGAGCCCCCGGGGGTCTCAGCAGGGACAGATGTATGAAGCAGCGGAACGATGTCACTACCTTTGATGAATACGACCGTCTGAACGCCAGAGCGTGGGGGACATAGACCGACTGACACAACAACAAACAGCCGGAGGGAGAAACCAAGCAAATTAATCAGGTTAAAGCAAAATGGAAAAAATTAAAAAAAACAAGAATTAAAAACAATAACGACATGAAAAAAACAAAAACAAACAAATGAATAATAAATGAATAATGAAAATCTGCTCATTGGCTGCCGGGGAGCGTTACACTAGATTGTCCAAATCATCCAATATGGCCGCCATTACCCCTCAGGGTCTGTGGAAAGCTGGGTGGTCCCAAATGCTTGTCCAATCACCCGTATGTGTGACAAAAAAAAACGGCCGGCTTTATGATAATTAACATAAATAGGTGTGGTTTATGCCATTTCGAGGGCAACTCCATATATGGAAGTGGGAGAATTTGGATCTGCATGTTGCTATGTATGACAATGCTGAGGCATGCTGGGAGTTGTAGTTTTATTACACAACCTCCCCGGCAGCACAAGAGCCTAAAACATCAGAGGGTCATACTTAGAAAACCAAGGCGTACAGCAAGCAGAGGACTGGTCACAGCAACCAATCAGATAGTGGCTTACATGCCAGGCAATGCTAGAAAAATAAGAGCTGAAATCTTACTGGCCGCCGCAGACCAATAGGATTCCTGCTTTCACTTTCCACACTGCCGGAATCTACATGGTTACTCCACATCCTCATCGACCAATCCGATCTCTCGTTTTACTTCTTGTTTCAGTCTGATTGGTCGGTAAAGTCCACAATAGAAGGTAAATGTAGCGTTCTGATTGGTCGGCACTGGCCATCCTCCGCCATTTTGCTCGTTTTGGTTCTTTACATGAGCCCCTCGTTATTGCTGAACATAATCAGCAAGAGGCGGGGTTATAACAGCTGCGAGTTTGTTACAATGTGTCAATTTATTTTTAATCATTACTTTTTTTTTAGTAGAATTATAAAAATCGTTAACAAGGAGGACACCGGATAATGGATGGTGCCGGAAAAATGGAGACCGTGATTGAAGCCTCCATTTTCCAAGCTTTATTAATACAATTAGCTGCTGGAGATGGACACGACAAGGACACAATGGGAAGCGTTACTACGGGAGACAGGAAACACGCGTCACATGATGTTTCCATAGGCCCCGCCCCACAAAATGGAGGTTAAACATGGCTGCAGGAGGAGGATGTTGGGATACGGCCTTCCTCTAGTGCCGCCATTGAGGGGACACAGTCACAGGTGGCTCCCAAGGTGGTTAGAGAAGGCCTCCAAAAGTCCTGTTACCCACTCAGCAGCCACTTTAGGACTGATGGGGACACCAGGAGTAAGATGGAGGACACTAGGTACGGTGACTTGGGTGGAGGTCACTTTAGGGCAGATGGGGACACCAGGAGTAAGATGGAGGACACTAGATACGGTGACTTGGGTGGAGGTCACTATAGGACTGATGGGGACACCAGGAGTAAGATGGAGGACACTAGATACAGTGACTTGGGTGGAGGTCACTTTAGGACTGATGGGGACACCAGGAGTAAGATGGAGGACACTAGGTACGGTGACTGGGATGGAGGTCACTTTAGGACTGATGGGGACACCAGGAGTAAGATGGAGGACACTAGATACGGTGACTTGGGTGGAGGTCACTTTAGGACTGATGGGGACACCAGGGGTAAGATGGAGGACACTAGGTCCGGTGACTTGGGTGGAGGTCACTTTAGGACTGATGGGGACACCAGGAGTAAGATGGAGGACACTATGTACAGTGACTTGGGTGGAGGACACTTTAGGACCGATGGGGACACCAGGAGTAAGATGCAAGACACCAGGAGTAAGATGGAGGACACTAGATACAGTGACTTGGGTGGAGGTCACTTTAGGACCGATGGGGACACCAGGAGTAAGATGGAGGACACTAGGTACAGTGACTTGGGTGGAGGTCACTTTAGGACTGATGGGGACACCAGGAGTAAGATGGAGGACACTAGGTACGGTGACTTGGGTGGAGGTCACTTTAGGACTGATGGGGACACCAGGAGTAAGATGGAGGACACTAGATACAGTGACTGGGATGGAGGTCACTTTAGGACTGATGGGGACACCAGGAGTAAGATGGAGGACACTAGGTACAGTGACTTGGGTGGAGGTCACTTTAGGACTGATGGGGACACCAGGAGTAAGATGGAGGACACTAGATACAGTGACTTGGGTGGAGGTCACTTTAGGACTGATGGGGACACCAGGAGTAAGATGGAGGACACTAGATACGGTGACTTGGGTGGAGGTCACTTTAGGGCAGATGGGGACACCAGGAGTAAGATGGAGGACACTAGATACGGTGACTTGGGTGGAGGTCACTATAGGACTGATGGGGACACCAGGAGTAAGATGGAGGACACTAGATACAGTGACTTGGGTGGAGGTCACTTTAGGACTGATGGGGACACCAGGAGTAAGATGGAGGACACTAGGTACGGTGACTGGGATGGAGGTCACTTTAGGACTGATGGGGACACCAGGAGTAAGATGGAGGACACTAGATACGGTGACTTGGGTGGAGGTCACTTTAGGACTGATGGGGACACCAGGGGTAAGATGGAGGACACTAGGTCCGGTGACTTGGGTGGAGGTCACTTTAGGACTGATGGGGACACCAGGAGTAAGATGGAGGACACTATGTACAGTGACTTGGGTGGAGGACACTTTAGGACCGATGGGGACACCAGGAGTAAGATGCAAGACACCAGGAGTAAGATGGAGGACACTAGATACAGTGACTTGGGTGGAGGTCACTTTAGGACCGATGGGGACACCAGGAGTAAGATGGAGGACACTAGGTACAGTGACTTGGGTGGAGGTCACTTTAGGACTGATGGGGACACCAGGAGTAAGATGGAGGACACTAGGTACGGTGACTTGGGTGGAGGTCACTTTAGGACTGATGGGGACACCAGGAGTAAGATGGAGGACACTAGATACAGTGACTGGGATGGAGGTCACTTTAGGACTGATGGGGACACCAGGAGTAAGATGGAGGACACTAGATACAGTGACTTGGGTGGAGGTCACTTTAGGACTGATGGGGACACCAGGAGTAAGATGGAGGACACTAGATACAGTGACTTGGGTGGAGGTCACTTTAGGGCCGATGGGGACACCAGGAGTAAGATGGAGGACACCAGGAGTAAGATGGAGGACACTAGATACAGTGACTTGGGTGGAGGTCACTTTAGGACCGATGGGGACACCAGGAGTAAAGATGGAGGACACTAGGTACAGTGACTTGGGTGGAGGTCACTTTAGGGCCGATGGGGACACCAGGAGTAAGATGGAGGACACCAGGAGTAAGATGGAGGACACTAGATACAGTGACTTGGGTGGAGGTCACTTTAGGACCGATGGGGACACCAGGAGTAAAGATGGAGGACACTAGGTACAGTGACTTGGGTGGAGGTCACTTTAGGACTGATGGGGACACCAGGAGTAAGATGGAGGACACTAGGTACAGTGACTTGGGTAGAGGTCACTTTAGGACTGATGGGGACACCAGGAGTAAGATGGAGGACACTAGGTACGGTGACTTGGGTGGAGGTCACTTTAGGACTGATGGGGACACCAGGAGTAAGATGGAGGACACTAGGTACGGTGACTTGGGTGGAGGTCACTTTAGGACTGATGGGGACACCAGGAGTAAGATGGAGGACACTAGGTACGGTGACTTGGGTGGAGGTCACTTTAGGACTGATGGGGACACCAGGAGTAAGATGGAGGACACTAGGTACAGTGACTTGGGTGGAGGTCACTATAGGACTGATGGGGACACCAGGAGTAAGATGGAGGACACTAGATACAGTGACTTGGGTGGAGGTCACTATAGGGCAGACTACAAGAAGCTCTGAATGACTAGAAATCTCCAACTACTCGGGACGAAGCACAATACCTCATCATCTCTATCCAGGAAAAAATTGTTGTTGAGACGTCGCTGAGTGATGGAAGCGTGATAGTGAGATGATGTCCACCATATGAGCCACAAAAAGGCTGAAACGGAGCGCGAGTGGAAGATGTGAGGGGCACTTACCTCTCGCTTGGACTTCTGTGAGGACTTTTCCAAGACGTCGTCGCTAGAAAGATCTGAATCTTCTGAGAAGCTCAGGTGACGTCTGAGAGGAAGTTCTGAGGGACAAGATTTTGGGTCTAAGTTATTTAGCCTAGGGGGCAGGATACGGACAGGAAACCATCACCCGACCATTACCTGCTCCACGGACCACATTGGGCACCTTCCCGGAGTCCACAGTGTTGGTGCTAGAAGGAGTGCTCGGAGTGGACTTCTCATCTGCCGATTTCTTCTTCTTCTCTTTCTTATAACCGGAGAAGACGGACTTCCACAGTGATTTGGGTTTGGTGCCGTCATCTGCTTTATCAGACAATCGGCTCGTCTCCCCCTTTGACTTCTTCTCCTTCTTCCTTGGGGAGAACAGTGAAGGCCTCTTTTTGGGTTTGCCACCGCCTGATCCTTCGGAGGAGGTGACGGATCCTTCGGCAGGTGGAGGCGATAGAAAGAGTTCATCGGAAGTCTCTAGTCTGAGAGTGGGAGCCTCGGGGAGGGCTCGGGGCTCTACATGGAAGTGAGGAGTGAGCTTGGAAGACAAGCCGGGACCTCTGTGAGAAGCCTGAACGGTTTCAAGCTGCTTCATTTTGGTAAGCTGTTGTGCCATGGCGTCCCTCAATGCCGCACTCTTCACCGACTTCTCTCTCGCCCTCATCCTCTCCTCAGCCAACTCTTTAGCTTCAGGAGTCAAGTGTGGAAGAAGTCTTTTTCTATGGTGGCCTCTTTCCAGAGATGGAAGTTCTCCATTTTCCTTGGTTAAGGGGAGTCTCTGGAGTTTTGAGCGGCTAGTTGGTGGAGTGAAGAACCTCTCCTGGAGGCTGGAGTTATCAGTCCGCTCATCGTAGGTGTCTTCCACGTCATCGGCAAAAGGGATCTCATCCACGCTCTCAACGAAGGACTTGCGAACCTCTTCCAATTTCGGTTGGGGCTTAGGAACATCTGGAGTTTTCACCTTTGCCTGGGGTGGTGGAGGGACGGATTCTGTCCCATTCTGCCAAGAGGCTAGGCTTCTTCGGAGTGTGGCAGGCTCTTCTCCTTGGGGTGGGGGAGGAGGTGGACTAGAAGGTGGAGTAAGCAGCGCAGAGTCTGAGGTGTTGAAACTTTCGCTGGCCGCAGTCCGTGTATTAGAATTACTGCCATTCAAGCCAAGACCTGAGCTGGTTGACAAGTCCCTCCTTTCACCTTCCGAGCTCTTGAGTTCCTTTTCCGATGGTGAAATGGGAGTGAGTGGGGACAGGAGCTCAGTGTCCAGCCTGTTGGGATTCACCTTCTTGTGGACATGTGGAGCTTTAAGTGGTGGAGACTTGAGGTCTTCTGGAGTAGTCTTAGATACTGGTGTCCTTGGAGTAGAAGGATCCATGGATGGAAAACTGACCTCAGATGGTCTACTGCGCTCTACAGGTGTCAACCCAAGGCTACGCCGAATCTCAGCACTTTTTGACCAAAACTCCTCAATGAGGTCAATACGTTTCAAAGCCTCTTCTGAATTTGGGCTGGTCAAGGAGTCAGTCCTGGGATAAGGCAATCTGGCTAAGGGGGTGGAAGTGATGACTGGGCTAGGCTGCAGACATACAGGGGGCTTGGTGGTGGTGGGAACCGTCACCACCTCTGTTGAAGGTAAAGGCTGGGAGCAAATAGGAGAAGTCGGTGACCTAAGAGGATGAAGAAGAGGTGGTAGTGATGGGGACTTCACAGGAGATGTTGGGGTAACCAGTTCTTGTGTGGGGGTGGGCTGGGAGCAGACTGGGGAGACTGGAGTTAAAGCTTTCGGCTCTATTGGAGTTGAAGGTTTGCTGCCAAAATGTGGGATGTAGGGTTCAGGGAAGAATCGAACACTTGGTGAAGTCAGTTCCTTGGGTGACAAAATCGAGACCTGCAGAGACAAAACGTAATCGGTGAATAAATCCGGACTGCACGAGGTAGAAACCTGTATGTGGTGCCCGGACGCACCTTCTTACTCTCCACTTTAGGGCTATAGACCGCCGGCTGAGGGGTCACCGAACTGGAACCTCTGTCCGATTCTGCAAGAAGACATGAAGAAGAGGAGTTATCTACAGCGAGGTGCAGAGGGCAGGGGCTCAGGTACATGATCCGCTCTTTACCGTTCTTCAGGCTCAGCGCCACGTCTGACCCCTCCTCGTCCACCAGTCTCAGCTTCAGCCTTTCGGACTGCTGAAGCCTCTCCTCGGCCTCGGCGTCTGACGGGATGTCGTCATCTGAGATACAAGAGATCACTGGATTAGTAACACTAGGAAGGTCTGAAGAACGTTCTGACATCTCCTGATGTTATCTGTCACAGGTTCCTTCAGCTCTAGGTTCTCCCTACTAATCAGAAAGGGGTTGTCAGACATCCGACAACCAATGTATGGAGACTGCAGCTCAGGTAGCACCAGAAGATCAGAGAGCACATACCGTCACCAAGATCTGCAGACGTGTCCCCATCACCTCCTGCGCCAGCCTCCACCAGACCGGTCCCCAGCACCTCGGCCTCGGCCTCTTCATCCTCGCAGGCGACTGAGGGAGGAGCAGGGTGGGAAGCAGAGAAGAGACCACCGAGGAACACAAGACAGCGACATTAGGAGAGCGGCAGGAGAGCGAGGAGGACAGAGCGCTGCGGCGGGTTAGTGCCTTGCCATATCACACTGTGAGTAGTTAGCTCCGCAGACAAGCGGCGGTGCACATCTCCCACCACCAGAGGGGGGCGCTGCACAGGAATTACTTAGAGCCTGGAAGTGCACTTTATTTAGGTTCATCTTCCTCTACAATTAGCGAATCTGATCTACAAGGAAGAGATCGTCCTCCATTCCTTGACCCAGAGGGTTAAAAATCCTAAAGTAAGAAAATCATGGGGACCCCCCACCCAAAAAAATGGGCTTTAAAGAAACATACTAAGAATTCTGTGCAGTGCTGCCCCCTGCCGGTAGGAATCAGGTAACACACATAAGCTCCTATATACTCCTGCAGCCGACCCCTGGATCCCATAGATGTGAGATATTGGGATTTACTGGAGTCGAGGGTTAATTGGATGCCGGGGCGACACATTGACACGGAGCCGCTGCTGTGACAGTGCAGCCCCCAGATCCACCTTTTCCTTCTGTAGCGACAATCACACGTAAAAAGGGTTAAAAAAGCAGATTATAATAGAGGGGGGGCTCTATCATGGCTCAGATGTATCAGCGGGATAAGCGGCGCCAGTGACCTCACAAATAACCAGTATGACCAGTGGCGCCAGTAACCGGACCTCTCTGGTATCAGGGTCCATGCGTGGGGGTGGGGGGCAGAAAGCCACAGCAGGAGCAGAGCCAGCATGCAGGGTGAGGCCACAGTGCTCTACACATAGGGGGCGCCGTCCCCATCATCTACCTCCGGAGACGCTCTCCAGCCACGCTCTGACAGGATCATGGGAAGGGAGTCGGCGCGCTGCGACAAATCATAGGGAAAAATAATGTACACGTGAGAATAAAACTGAGGAATACGGGGGTCCTGGAGCCCAGGATAAGCCCCCCGCTACACTGCAGATAGGAAAGTTATATATACGAGTGGTCACATGGGAAACCAGCAGCAGGTGCAACCACACAGACTGCAGCCAGTGTTATGTATTGTCCCTGGAGAGATGTGTAATCAGACCTCACACTGCTGTGCTCTGTGCTCTCTGCAGCCAGTGTTATGTACTGTCCCTGGAGAGACATGTAATCATACCTCACACTGCTGTGCTCTGTGCTCTCTGCAGCCAGTGTAATGTATTGTCCCTGGAGAGATGTGTAATCAGACCTCACACTGCTGTGCTCTGTGCTCTCTGCAGCCAGTGTTATGTACTGTCCCTGGAGAGATGTGTAATCAGACCTCACACTGCTGTGCTCTGTGCTCTCTGCAGCCAGTGTAATGTATTGTCCCTGGAGAGATGTGTAATCAGACCTCACACTGCTGTGCTCTGTGCTCTCTGCAGCCAGTGTTATGTACTGTCCCTGGAGAGATGTGTAATCAGACCTCACACTGCTGTGCTCTGTGCTCTCTGCAGCCAGTGTTATGTATTGTCCCTGGAGAGATGGGTAATCAGACCTCACACTGCTGTGCTCTGTGCTCTCTGCAGCCAGTGTTATGTATTGTCCCTGGAGAGATGTGTAATCAGTCCTCACACTGCTGTGCTCTGTGCTCTCTGCAGCCAGTGTTATGTACTATCCCTGGAGAGATGTGTAATCAGACCTCACACTGCTGTGCTCTGTGCTCTCTGCAGCCAGTGTTATGTATTGTCCCTGGAGAGATGTGTAATCAGACCTCACACTGCTGTGCTCTGTGCTCTCTGCAGCCAGTGTTATGTATTGTCCCTGGAGAGATGTGTAATCAGTCCTCACACTGCTGTGCTCTGTGCTCTCTGCAGCCAGTGTTATGTACTATCCCTGGAGAGATGTGTAATCAGACCTCACACTGCTGTGCTCTGTGCTCTCTGCAGCCAGTGTTATGTATTGTCCCTGGAGAGATGTGTAATCAGACCTCACACTGCTGTGCTCTGTGCTCTCTGCAGCCAGTGTTATGTATTGTCCCTGGAGAGATGTGTAATCAGACCTCACACTGCTGTGCTCTGTGCTCTCTGCAGCCAGTGTTATGTATTGTCCCTGGAGAGATGTGTAATCAGTCCTCACACTGCTGTGCTCTGTGCTCTCTGCAGCCAGTGTTATGTACTATCCCTGGAGAGATGTGTAATCAGACCTCACACTGCTGTGCTCTGTGCTCTCTGCAGCCAGTGTTATGTACTGTCCCTGGAGAGATGTGTAATCAGACCTCACACTGCTATGCTCTGTGCTCTCTGCAGCCAGTGTTATGTATTGTCCCTGGAGAGATGTGTAATCAGACCTCACACTGCTGTGCTCTGTGCTCTCTGCAGCCAGTGTTATGTATTGTCCCTGGAGAGATGTGTAATCAGACCTCACACTGCTGTGCTCTGTGCTCTCTGCAGCCAGTGTTATGTAGTGTCCCTGGAGAGATGTGTAATCAGACCTCACACTGCTGTGCTCTGTGCTCTCTGCAGCCAGTGTTATGTATTGTCCCTGGAGAGATGTGTAATCAGACCTCACACTGCTGTGCTCTGTGCTCTCTGCAGCCAGTGTTATGTACTGTCCCTGGAGAGACATGTAATCATACCTCACACTGCTGTGCTCTGTGCTCTCTGCAGCCAGTGTAATGTATTGTCCCTGGAGAGATGTGTAATCAGACCTCACACTGCTGTGCTCTGTGCTCTCTGCAGCCAGTGTTATGTACTGTCCCTGGAGAGATGTGTAATCAGACCTCACACTGCTGTGCTCTGTGCTCTCTGCAGCCAGTGTAATGTATTGTCCCTGGAGAGATGTGTAATCAGACCTCACACTGCTGTGCTCTGTGCTCTCTGCAGCCAGTGTTATGTACTGTCCCTGGAGAGATGTGTAATCAGACCTCACACTGCTGTGCTCTGTGCTCTCTGCAGCCAGTGTTATGTATTGTCCCTGGAGAGATGGGTAATCAGACCTCACACTGCTGTGCTCTGTGCTCTCTGCAGCCAGTGTTATGTATTGTCCCTGGAGAGATGTGTAATCAGTCCTCACACTGCTGTGCTCTGTGCTCTCTGCAGCCAGTGTTATGTACTATCCCTGGAGAGATGTGTAATCAGACCTCACACTGCTGTGCTCTGTGCTCTCTGCAGCCAGTGTTATGTATTGTCCCTGGAGAGATGTGTAATCAGACCTCACACTGCTGTGCTCTGTGCTCTCTGCAGCCAGTGTTATGTATTGTCCCTGGAGAGATGTGTAATCAGTCCTCACACTGCTGTGCTCTGTGCTCTCTGCAGCCAGTGTTATGTACTATCCCTGGAGAGATGTGTAATCAGACCTCACACTGCTGTGCTCTGTGCTCTCTGCAGCCAGTGTTATGTATTGTCCCTGGAGAGATGTGTAATCAGACCTCACACTGCTGTGCTCTGTGCTCTCTGCAGCCAGTGTTATGTATTGTCCCTGGAGAGATGTGTAATCAGACCTCACACTGCTGTGCTCTGTGCTCTCTGCAGCCAGTGTTATGTATTGTCCCTGGAGAGATGTGTAATCAGTCCTCACACTGCTGTGCTCTGTGCTCTCTGCAGCCAGTGTTATGTACTATCCCTGGAGAGATGTGTAATCAGACCTCACACTGCTGTGCTCTGTGCTCTCTGCAGCCAGTGTTATGTACTGTCCCTGGAGAGATGTGTAATCAGACCTCACACTGCTATGCTCTGTGCTCTCTGCAGCCAGTGTTATGTATTGTCCCTGGAGAGATGTGTAATCAGACCTCACACTGCTGTGCTCTGTGCTCTCTGCAGCCAGTGTTATGTATTGTCCCTGGAGAGATGTGTAATCAGACCTCACACTGCTGTGCTCTGTGCTCTCTGCAGCCAGTGTTATGTAGTGTCCCTGGAGAGATGTGTAATCAGACCTCACACTGCTGTGCTCTGTGCTCTCTGCAGCCAGTGTTATGTATTGTCCCTGGAGAGATGTGTAATCAGACCTCACACTGCTGTGCTCTGTGCTCTCTGCAGTCAGTGTTATGTATAGTCCCTGGAGAGATGTGTAATCAGACCTCACACTGCTGTGCTCTGTGCTCTCTGCAGCCAGTGTTATGTACTGTCCCTGGAGAGATGTGTAATCAGACCTCACACTGCTGTGCTCTGTGCTCTCTGCAGCCAGTGTTATGTATTGTCCCTGGAGAGATGTGTAATCAGACCTCACACTGCTGTGCTCTGTGCTCTCTGCAGCCAGTGTTATGTATTGTCCCTGGAGAGATGTGTAATCAGACCTCACACTGCTGTGCTCTGTGCTCTCTGCAGCCAGTGTTATGTAGTGTCCCTGGAGAGATGTGTAATCAGACCTCACACTGCTGTGCTCTGTGCTCTCTGCAGCCAGTGTTATGTATTGTCCCTGGAGAGATGTGTAATCAGACCTCACACTGCTGTGCTCTGTGCTCTCTGCAGTCAGTGTTATGTATAGTCCCTGGAGAGATGTGTAATCAGACCTCACACTGCTGTGCTCTGTGCTCTCTGCAGCCAGTGTTATGTACTGTCCCTGGAGAGATGTGTAATCAGACCTCACACTGCTGTGCTCTGTGCTCTCTGCAGCCAGTGTTATGTATTGTCCCTGGAGAGATGTGTAATCAGACCTCACACTGCTGTGCTCTGTGCTCTCTGCAGCCAGTGTTATGTATTGTCCCTGGAGAGATGTGTAATCAGACCTCACACTGCTGTGCTCTGTGCTCTCTGCAGCCAGTGTTATGTATTGTCCCTGGAAGATGGATTATCAGACCTCTGTGCATGTTATTAGATATATGGATTTATATTTCAGCAATGTACTGGGGGTGTCCTCACACTGTTGTGCACTGTGTTCTCTGCATTGTGTTGCCCCACAAGCCCTCCCAACACTTTGTTCTAATTAGCTTCAACAGGAATCCCAGGGACAATACATAACACTGGCTGCAGAGAGCACAGAGCACAGCAGTGAGAGGTCTGATTACACATCTCTCCAGGGACAATACATAACACTGGCTGCAGAGAGCACAGAGCACAGCAGTGTGAGGTCTGATTACACATCTCTCTAGGGACAATACATAACACTGGCCGCAGAGAGCACAGAGCACAGCAGTGTGAGGTCTGATTACACATCTCTCCAGGGACAATACATAACACTGGCTGCAGAGAGCACAGCAGTGTGAGGTCTGATTACACATCTCTCCAGGGACAATACACAGCTCTGGCTGCAGAGAGCACAGAGCACAGCAGTGTGAGGTCTGATTACACATCTCTCCAGGGACAATACATAACACTGGCTGCAGAGAGCACAGAGCACAGCAGTGTGAGGTCTGATTACACATCTCTCCAGGGACTATACATAACACTGGCTGCAGAGAGCACAGAGCACAGCAGTGTGAGGTCTGATTACACATCTCTCCAGGGACAGTACATAACACTGGCTGCAGAGAGCACAGAGCACAGCAGTGTGAGGTCTGATAACACATCTCTCCAGGGACAATACATAACATTGGCTGCAGAGAGCACAGAGCACAGCAGTGTGAGGTCTGATTACACATCTCTCCAGGGAAAATACATAACACTTGCTGCAGTCTGTATGGTCGCACCTGCTGACAGGTTCCCTATGACTTTCTATCTTGTGAGAACGCCCCCTAGTGTTAAAGGGACGGTACACGTGGGGAGAAGCTCCATGTTATCGGTGCACATCGGGCTCTTCTGGGGGCAGTTACAATGTAGTTTCAGGCATCTGATGATACTTAGTGCTGGGACTTGTAGTTCCCCATCTCCTTCTTGTTTGGTTATAATCTTATAGGAACTCACCTGCGAGATGACCCTAAAACCCAAACACAGTAACATGAGGCAGATCCCCTGCGCTCCAGCAGGGGGCGTTACCTTTGGAAGGAGAGGAGGTGCCCACTTCTTCCCCCTCCGTGTTAACCCCTTCCTGCTCTTCCTTCACCTTGTGGACATGAGTCCAGTGGACGTCGGCTCGGATCTCCATGGGGTCCACAGGGGTTAGGGCTTGCTGTAGTTTGAGGTTCCCGGCTGAAGAGAGGCGCGAGGTGGAAGAAGAGGAAGAGGACAGACAGTGAGGAGAACAGAGACAGGAGCGCAGTACAATGTTAGCATAGGAAAGCAGGGTGCAAGGGTTAATCAGTGACCCCTGACCCCTACAGCAGGTGCAGCTATCCCCTGAGAGGCTTTGTGTGCTTCTATTCTGCAGGCCTCCGCTTGCTGTCAGTGACCGGAAATATTCAGGTTTACTATCTGCCCTGTCCGCTATGGATTTGATACAATGTATCATTGATACAACTGTGACAAACCCTCAGCAGTGGCGACTTCTCCATCTCAGCTTTAAGCTTTGGGATGTAAAAGCAAAGATAATGGTGTCACTGACAGCAAGCAGAGATTTTACGTGTGGATTAGTAGGAGGTACCAGACACATTGGTGGTTGCACTGGTTCTGTGAGGAAAGTCCAGGAATTTATATTGATGGCCGACAAAAGCCAAAGCGATCAGATGTTCAGCCAGACATAAGCGCGGAGCAGATGGCGCCGTCCTCCGAGTAGTGGCCACATGCGCCACTACACCGCTGCACCCCGAATATAGGAGTGAGGGGGGAGGGGGGGGGCAGAGTGTGGACCCCTCACCACCGATACTCATAGTCTATCCCTTCTATAGAAATTCCTGGACCATTCCGGAACCTGACAGCAGGTGCGACCATACAGACTGCAGAGAGATGTGTAATCAGACCTCACACTGCTGTGCTCTCTGCAGCCAGTGTTATGTATTGTCCCTGGAGAGATGTGTAATCAGACCTCACACTGCTGTGCTCTGTGCTCTCTGCAGCCACTGTTATGTATTATCCCTGGAGAGATGTGTAATCAGACCTCACACTGCTGTGCTCTGTGCTCTCTGCAGCCAGTGTTATGTATTGTCCCTGGAGAGATGTGTAATCAGACCTCACACTGCTGTGCTCTGTGCTCTCTGCAGCCGGTGTTATGTACGGTCCCTGGAGAGATGTGTAATCAGACCTCACACTGCTGTGCTCTGTGCTCTCTGCAGCCGGTGTTATGTACTGTCCCTGGAGAGATGTGTAATCAGACCTCACACTGCTGTGCTCTGTGCTCTCTGCAGCCAGTGTTATGTACTGTCCCTGGAGAGACGTGTAATCAGACCTCACACTGCTGTGCTCTGTGCTCTGTGCAGCCAGTGTTATGTATTGTCCCTGGAGAGATGTGTAATCAGACCTCACACTGCTGTGCTCTGTGCTCTCTGCAGCCAGTGTTATGTAGTGTCCCTGGAGAGATGTGTAATCAGACCTCACACTGCTGTGCTCTGTGCTCTCTGCAGCCAGTGTTATGTATTGTCTCTGGAGAGATGTGTAATCAGACCTCACACTGCTGTGCTCTGTGCTCTCTGCAGCCAGTGTTATGTATTGTCCCTGGAGAGATGTGTAATCAGACCTCACACTGCTGTGCTCTGTGCTCTCTGCAGCCAGTGTTATTTATAGTCCCTGGAGAGATGTGTAATCAGATCTCACACTGCTGTGCTCTGTGCTCTCTGCAGCCAGTGTTATGTATTGTCCCTGGAGAGATGTGTAATCAGACCTCACACTGCTGTGCTCTGTGCTCTCTGCAGCCAGTGTTATGTATTGTCCCTGGAGAGAGGTGTAATCATACCTCACACTGCTGTGCTCTGTGCTCTCTGCAGCCAGTGTTATGTATTGTCCCTGGAGAGAGGTGTAATCAGACCTCACACTGCTGTGCTCTGTGTCTCTGCAGCCAGTGTTATGTATTGTCCCTGGAGAGATGTGTAATCAGACCTCACACTGCTGTGCTCTGTGCTCTCTGCAGTCAGTGTTATGTATTGTGCCTGGAGAGATGTGTAATCATACATCACACTGAGCACAGAGCACAGCAGTGTGATCTCTCAGTGGCTGCAGTCTGTGTGGCGGCACCTGCTGATGGTTTCCTCACATATGATCAGTATATAGCGTATACTCCCGCTATGCTCACAGCAGTGACTGGCGCATGCACTGATTGGCCACGGGAGGCAGCATCAGGTCTGTAAGCCAATGAGCTGGTGGGTCCTGCAGGCACAGTGTTCTCCTCCTGGTCCCCACCGCTCCGGCACACGCGCTCCCAGGAATCTTTGTATTTTTCGGGATTAGCCCATGCAGGAAAAGTATTAATTCCACATCATGCAGAGAGGAAGCGTCCTACACCACTGCTCACTACTGCCCCCTACTGTGGAGGTGTCAGTACAGCGTGCGCTCTGCTGAGATGTAGTGTTCACACCAGGCTCCCACATCACAACGCAGCTGAGCTGTCTGATGAGTGTGCGACGGCGGCTCCGGATGCGAGTGGAGAGTGTGCGACGGCGGCTCCGGATGCGAGTGGAGAGTGTGCGACGGCGGCTCCGGATGCGAGTGGAGAGTGTGCGACGGCGGCTCCGGATGCGAGTGGAGAGTGTGCGACGGCGGCTCCGGATGCGAGTGGAGAGTGTGCGACGGCGGCTCCGGATGCGAGTGGAGAGTGTGCGACGGCGGCTCCGGATGCGAGTGGAGAGTGTGCGACGGCGGCTCCGGATGCGAGTGGAGAGTGTGCGACGGCGGCTCCGGATGCGAGTGGAGAGTGTGCGACGGCGGCTCCGGATGCGAGTGGAGAGTGTGCGACGGCGGCTCCGGATGCGAGTGGAGAGTGTGCGACGGCGGCTCCGGATGCGAGTGGAGAGTGTGCGACGGCGGCTCCGGATGCGAGTGGAGAGTGTGCGACGGCGGCTCCGGATGCGAGTGGAGAGTGTGCGACGGCGGCTCCGGATGCGAGTGGAGAGTGTGCGACGGCGGCTCCGGATGCGAGTGGAGAGTGTGCGACGGCGGCTCCGGATGCGAGTGGAGAGTGTGCGACGGCGGCTCCGGATGCGAGTGGAGAGTGTGCGACGGCGGCTCCGGATGCGAGTGGAGAGTGTGCGACGGCGGCTCCGGATGCGGGTGGAGAATATACGACGGCGGCTCCGGATGCGGGTGGAGAATATACGACGGCGGCTCCGGATGCGGGTGGAGAATATACGACGGCGGCTCCGGATGCGGGTGGAGAATATACGACGGCGGCTCCGGATGCGGGTGGAGAATATACGACGGCGGCTCCGGATGCGGGTGGAGAATATACGACGGCGGCTCCGGATGCGGGTGGAGAATATGCGCAGCTCCGGATGTGAGTGGAGTATATGATGCAGCTCCGGATGTGAGTGGAGTATATGATGCAGCTCCGGATGTGAGTGGAGTATATGATGCAGCTCCGGATGCGGGTGGAGTATATGATGCAGCTCCGGATGCGGGTGGAGTATATGATGCAGCTCCGGATGCGGGTGGAGTATATGATGCAGCTCCGGATGCGGGTGGAGAATATGATGCAGCTCCGGATGCGGGTGGAGAATATACGACGGCGGCTCCGGATGTGAGTGGAGTATATGATGCAGCTCCGGATGTGAGTGGAGTACAAGGCTACAGTGGTGTGGGAAACCCTCAGTGTTAATGTTCCCGGCTGGGTGGAAGAGGAGGCAGCGGGGGGATACCTTTAAATGTACCGACTGTGTCTTCATCAGAGATACGCTGAAGCCAGAGACCCTGCTGCAGTTCTCTCTGCCAGGGGCAATACTCACCCTCTGCACAGGAGGGCGCAATGGAGTCGCCCCCCAGAGAGATGAAGAAGAGGAGGGAGAAAGAGACAGAGATGAGAGGAGAGATCAATGAGAGAGGAGAAAGGCATGAGACAACACAACCTCGTGCTCCGGCTCAGGAGCGGACTACAACTCCCAGCATGCCCTGACACAAGCTGATCCTGAGGTCACACTATGGAGTAATCCATATCCCTGGACAGCGGGAGGCTCAGAGCACGGAGAACAACATGACGGGGGGGAACTGTATGAGAAGACGCCGAAATATCCAATGTCATCATTTATACTGAACAATTGTATGGACTGACCGTCACTAGAGGCTTCCTCCTCCTCCTCATCATCTTCATCTTCTTCCTCCTCCTCCTCCTCACTGACACCCAGATCCACACCGCGCCCCGCCTCCATTTCATCCGGACTACGGCCTTTTAGTTTGGCGTGAATCTTCACAGCCTCCGTCCAGGGAACCCCCCCAAGATCAGAGGAGGGGACGACCTCATCACCTTCATCCTCCTCCTCCTCCTCGTCTTCCTCCATCTCTGACTCTGAGCTACTACAAGGAGAATTAATATATTACTATAACTGCCATAATCGTGCCCCCAGTGTGCCGGTATAATCGTAGTGCCCCCCCCCCAGTGTGCCGGTATAATCGTAGTGCCCCCCCAGTGTGCCGGTATAATCGTAGTGCCCCCCCAGTGTGCCGGTATAATCGTAGTGCCCCCCCAGTGTGCCGGTATAATCGTAGTGCCCGCGTCTACTGTAGTGCCCCCCAGTGTGCCGGTATAATCGTAGTGCCCCCCCCCAGTGTGCCGGTATAATCGTAGTGCCCCCCCAGTGTGCCGGTATAATCGTAGTGCCCCCCCAGTGTGCCGGTATAATCGTAGTGCCCCCCCAGTGTGCCGGTATAATCGTAGTGCCCCCCCAGTGTGCCGGTATAATCGTAGTGCCCCCCCCAGTGTGCCGGTATAATCGTAGTGCCCCCCCCAGTGTGCCGGTATAATCGTAGTGCCCCCCCCCAGTGTGCCGGTATAATCGTAGTGCCCCCCCCAGTGTGCCGGTATAATCGTAGTGCCCGAGTTGCCCCCCCCAGTGTGCCGGTATAATCGTAGTGCCCCCCCCCAGTGTGCCGGTATAATCGTAGTGCCCCCCCAGTGTGCCGGTATAATCGTAGTGCCCCCCCCCAGTGTGCCGGTATAATCGTAGTGCCCCCCCCCAGTGTGCCGGTATAATCGTAGTGCCCCCCCCCCAGTGTGCCGGTATAATCGTAGTGCCCCCCCCAGTGTGCCGGTATAATCGTAGTGCCCCCCCCAGTGTGCCGGTATAATCGTAGTGCCCCCCCCCAGTGTGCCGGTATAATCGTAGTGCCCCCCCCCAGTGTGCCGGTATAATCGTAGTGCCCCCCCAGTGTGCCGGTATAATCGTAGTGCCCCCCCCCAGTGTGCCGGTATAATCGTAGTGCCCCCCCCCAGTGTGCCGGTATAATCGTAGTGCCCCCAGTTTGCTCCCCCAGTGTGCCGGTATAATCGTAGTGCCCCCCCCCCCCCAGTGTGCCGGTATAATTGTAGTGCCCAGTGTGCCCCCCCCAGTGTGCCGGTATAATCGTAGTGCCCCCCCCCCAGTGTGCCGGTATAATCGTAGTGCCCCCCCCCAGTGTGCCGGTATAATCGTAGTGCCCCCCCCCCCCAGTGTGCCGGTATAATCGTAGTGCCCCCCCAGTGTGCCGGTATAATCGTAGTGCCCCCCCCAGTGTGCCGGTATAATCGTAGTGCCCCCCCCCAGTGTGCCGGTATAATCGTAGTGCCCCCCCCCCCCAGTGTGCCGGTATAATCGTAGTGCCCCCCCCCACAGTGTGCCGGTATAATCGTAGTGCCCCCCCCCCCAGTGTGCCGGTATAATCGTAGTGCCCCCCCCCCCCAGTGTGCGGTATAATCGTAGTGCCCCCAGTGTGCCGGTATAATCGTAGTGCCCCCCCCCCCCAGTGTGCCGTATAATCGTAGTGCCCCCCCCCCCCCCCAGTATGCCGGTATAATCGTAGTGCCCCCCCCACCCCAGTGTGCCGGTATTATCGTAGTGCACCCCCCAGTGTGCCGGTATAATCGTAGTGCCCCCCCC